>NC_073693.1:346593587-346853492 GCF_029784155.1 Uranotaenia lowii
AAGAGCAGCGTATCAAAATATTGCTCACGCATCGCGAAAATCAGAGCTACTCGTACGCAAAGCTGGCAAAATCGCTAAAAGTTGCCAAATCAACCGTTACAAATGTAATTAAAGTGGAAAACCGGAAGCCGCTGAGACGACAAAGAGAGTTGCCGGTAGTTTCAAGCGAAACCCTAACCTCTCTCTCCGAGATGCCGCAAATAAGCTGGGTGTATCGTCTACAACCGTGCATCGAGCCAAAAAACGAGCCGGACTGTCGACTTACAAGAAGGTAGCGACTCCAAATCGCGATGATAAGCAAAATACGACGGCCAAAGCGCGATCCCGGAGGCTGTACACGACGATACTGACGAAGTTGAACTACGTGGTAATGGACGACGAAACCTACGTCAAAGCCGACTACAAGCAGCTTCCGGGACAGGAGTTTTATACGGCAAAAGTAAAGGGAAAGGTAGCAGCTATTTTCAACCACAAGAAACTGTCAAAGTTTGCGAAGAAATATTTGGTTTGGCAAGCCATCTGTACCTGTGGCTTAAAAAGCAGCATTTTCATAGCTTCCGGGACTGTCAACCAAGAAATTTACGTGAAAGAGTGTTTGAATAAACGTCTGCAGCCTTTCCTGAAGAAACACGGTTGTTCCGTACTGTTTTGGCCGGATTTGGCATCTTGCCATTACGGTAAAAAGACCATGGAGTGGTACGCCGCCAACAACGTGCAGGTGGTTCCCAAGGACAAGAGCCCTCCCAACAAGCCAGAGCCCCGCCCAATTGAGAAATACTGGGCTATTGTCAAGCGGAACCTAAAAAGAGAAAAAAAATTCTAAGGGGCCGTTCAGATAACACCTGGACAACTTAGGGGGGGGGGGGGGGGGGGGCTGTCCACGCTTGTCCACGAAGGGGGAATAGGGGGTCAAAAATCTCTGTACAAAATCTGATGGCAGATTTGGAAAATAATTCGGATTTGGAAAAGCGGAAGGCTAACTGATTATTTTTCTTGAATTTTATACTAATTAAACCTGAAAGAGAAATTTAATTTGATTTTTTAAAAAAAGGATTTCACCGATTTACATGCGCTTTCCCTTGACCAAATTTTGACCGTATCACTCTTTAGTAGAAGTCTCCAAAGTAGAGTGCCAAATGCTGCTGCTGTTCGCATTTTATTAGTCTTATCTGCGGCGTAAGTCACCAAACGTTATCAAAACCTACAATATGGGGGGGAGGGAGGGGGGGGCGATAGAGATTAGTGTGCCTGCTAGGTATCGTTCTTCTCCCGGCCGGTTGTCAAGAGAACCAATTAAACGGCAATTGTTTGTTCTCGTGCTTCTTAGGGGACGGGATGCATTCCTCAGTGGTAAGGTGGGTTCGGCTAGTAGGGCTTTAGATTTAATTTAGGAGCTTGCTCATGCTCTGGACACGCTGATGTCCAAAATTGGGGGTATAAACTGGAATCGAAATCGTGGTGGCTGAAACCAATCCTGCTGCCAAAAGGCCAGAAGCCAATTTTCAGCCCATATGATTAACTCTAAAGGATCGCTCAACGACTCAAAAGTTTGTATGGCCTTCTGGCCAATGGCATAATGGTTGCACTCCGTGATTGATTCGAGATAATCAACATTGCACAATGAACCCAACGAAAGGTTGCTGGGAACAAGCAACACAATCTCACTGTACAATTTTGAAAATCTCCACCTACCAGATGCCTGCAAACAGTATCCAAATTGCGGAATCAATGCGAAAATGATAGCATAATGTGAATAATTTTCGGCAAAGCAGTCCAAATTTTACTTAACAAACGAGGTTTATTTTTACACCGACGTTTCGATATCGTATGATATCATCTTCAGGGATCAAAAATTCATCGTTGTTTCAGCTTTTGTAAAAGCGTACTGTATAGTCATAGTACCGTCGAAACAACATTTATACAAAACTCTACCGCATAAATTTACCCCTACAAAATTATATTTCTGTGAAACTAAAGTGACGAAGAAATCTAAACAGTACGCTTTTACAAAAGCTGAAACAACGATGAATTTTTAATCCCTGAAGATGATATCATACGATATCGAAACGTCGGTGTAAAAATAAACCTCGTTTGTTAAGTAAAATTTGGACTGCTTTGCCGAAAATTATTCACATTAAAATCATACAGTCGACATCTTCAAATCAACATGATAGCATAATTTTATATCGTGTTTATCCCGATGGTAAAATTAAGTTTCATTTAAGCATCAATAAGTCGCAATATGATGCCAAATAAAAACCTTATTTACATATGAATGTATGTCCATTAGACCGCTGCAAGCTTTTTATGTAATTTCAAAATCTTAAATTTTTACACCTCCCATAACTTTCTTTGCTTATTTTTGCTGCCAGAAACAGCAATAAAAATTTTGGAAGCGATCCATCCGATCCTGAATTAGCGCAACGAGTTTTAATTTTGTTCCAAAAAATATATCTTTGGATGAAAAATGTTCCTCGATTCTTGCAGTACATTTCATGTGAACAAAGCACACACCTAAATTGTACCCCACAAAAGATATTCAATGTTGTATAACATTTTTGTTTTTAAATTTTTTTTTTAATTTGATCGGTTTTGACAGCTTATTTGAGAGCTGTATAACAGTAGAATGGAAATAAAAAATCTCAAAAAACTACACAGCAAATTTTTTTTTGCTGGAAACCAGCAAAATTTTGCTGGAAACCAGGTTTTTGTTCCGCTGGCTTTCCAGCAAAATTTCCAGCAATTTAAATTGCTGGACAAAACAGCAAACGTTAATGCTGGTTTCCAGCAATTCAAATTGCTGGAAACCAGCTTTTTCTTCCAAAACAACCGGCCGTATTTAGTATCAAATTTATATTTCAATTCAAAATTAAATTGAGAATATTGGCTGTGCATATAATTAGCAATAAAAACAATTATTTGCTCCCATTTTTCAATAAGGGATTTATTTATTTCGAGAAACACAATTTTTTACAATTTTCTATCATCGGCTCTGGGGTGGCAGCTTTGTGCCAAAGTGTTGATCATCCGCCACCTGTGAAAAACATTTTTGATTAGTATCTTCTATGGAATATCTACCTGTCCAATAAAAACTTACCCTTGACTTGATGCCTGGTTGCTAGAATATAGAGGAAAATAAAAATAATTATATTAATCCGACCAAAATTCGTAGAATAGAGTCTCACCTTGCTCCAGCGTACGAAAACAAACAGACTCCAATTTGACAACTCGATTGCTGATTTTCCAGCAAACTAGATCAATTGCTGGAAAGTCCAGCAATTTGAAAACCGATAGCTGATTTAACAGCAAAAATGACAAGACTACAACCGAATGCTGAAAAATCCAGCAATTGGAAAACCGATTGCTGGTTTCCAGCAAAATTTTGGATTGATGAACGTTTCCAGCAATTTTTTTTGCTGGAAATCGAGGCAAAAATTTACTTTGTACTTCACATTGCCAGAGAAGTTATGGATAAATATAGCCTTTGCAAAAACATTTCATGCAATTATTAACAGGTCTAGTAAGCAAAGCCTGCCATTTTTGAATATTTTTCAATGGATTCAGATTTTTTATTTTTAAATGATTATAATTTTTTTATGAAATTCTAAGCTGCTTGTCGTGTTAGCAAAAAATGAAGCTTAAGAATAATCAAAATACGACTTCATTTCAAGCTTCTTTGAATTTTCTGGATGATTTAATGTGCAAAACTCTCTTCTTCCATACAAAATTAAAACGCGTTGCGCTAACTCATGAATCAACCAAATCATCTCAAATTTAACGCTGATGCTTGGTGACCCAAAAGGCATCGAAAAAACATATAGGAGCAAAAAGCCATTTTTTGCAGCAGTCTAATGTCCATGGGTGCACGGATTCACCGTAGTTTTTGCCTAAGTAGTCGATTTTTATGTTCGACAAATCTCCAATGCAGCGCAAACGCTATCCCGGACCCCATGGCTTCGTATGAACTGTTATGGAGTGAATGTATTGTGTTGATGTAAGTGTATTTTTGAAGAACGCGTCAATCTGGTGGGCTAGTTTTCACTTACAGGTATTCCGGCATTTGTGTATGTATATACGTGGTCAGCTGGCAACTGATTTAACATTCTTATTATATAGTCAGTTATAAGAAGAAACACATCTTACCTGTCGGCCACTTATGGGATTCGAACCCAAAAGTTTTCTTGTCGATACCTGGAATCGAACCCAGTACGCCTGGCATACCGAAACGAGACTCGCGCCAGCCTATCCGCTAGACCACATCGGCGCTATTTTGAACTTTGAATAGGTCGTATGAGCCACCTAACGTGTCTCGAGAAAATCGTTGTTAAGTTTTGTACAGGCCCGTGCGAAGGACCCGTCCATGGGGGGAGTTTTCGAAATTTAAAGTCAGCTAGGTATAATAACAATACCAAAAATATACATTCTTTTTTATTTAAAAAATCCGAGACTGATAAACGTTAGAAATCTTCAAAAAAAAATCACCAAACAGTCAACCATTTTCTTACTCATGTATGACTAGAAAAAATAATAAAATAAAGTTAAAGTTTTTTTTTCGATTATAGTTGTTTTACCATAATTATGGCATTCGCGACTTTATCAACGTCGCAGTTGGCGGATCTTTATTGAAGAATTTATCCGGTACAACTGTGCTCGGTGTTTACTCTTGGGCTCGAACTCGCGGACCTCGGCTCAAGAGGCAACAGACTTGCCAACTGAGCTATACACGCCATAATAAAATAAAGTAATACAATTCCAAATCGATTAGAATCAATATTTTAAATTATTGCGATTTCCGATATATTATTGATAAATTACTCAAAATAATGATCCTTATTCTAAACTAAAAATTTGCTTCAAAATAAATTTTAAGCAGTCTAGTTTTCAAAATTGAAATCAATATTTCAGAAACAGCAGGAAAAGATTGCGAATTTAAATTTCGAATAAAATCAGAATTTAATGCCTCGGACATAAGAATCAGTGCACAGAAATAGAGTATATAGAATATAACACCATATGTTAAAATAAATCAAAATCCAATTGTAAAATAAACTTCAGACTTCTGTTCATCATTGAAAGCTTAAACTGACTATGTACAGGTTGGATAATGGGTTTTCTTGAATTGTTCAATAAGAAACTGGTTGAAATATAAATAAGGAAATCCCAGTTTTGTTATAAATACTGAAAGCACGAAGCACGAGATGAACCTTGCCCATTAATCTTAGCTTTACAGCTGCTATTCCGAATCCATTTTACGAATTTTGCATAGATTGTTTAAAAAATTTGATTTGATAATGAAAAACAGTGAAACATTTTTAATTTTTGAGCACGAGTTTTGTAGTTTAAAATTTTAAGCTCTGAATATTTTGTCGTCGTCTTTTGGAATATTGAGTCCTAGGACAAATTAAGAAATTATGTTTTTCTTATTAAAAATTAAGATTTAAAGGCTTCCAAGGAAATTGTTTTTTCGGAACACAAAAATTCAAGGTTTAAAAACAAAGACAAAATTATTAAAAATATTACAAAAAATTTAAAAAGTCTGGCTTAAAAGAACCGGTTAAACTAAAAAAAAATTATGAATAAAATTCGGAGAATTTATTTAAAAATCAAAACAAAATATGAAAATGAAAAAGATTAGTTTTTTTTTTTAACAATTCAGAAGAAAGTTTTTCAATCAATACTTCTTGACATTTTAAAAACTTATGAAATGAATTTTATTGATCACTGAAGGAAATTGAAGCCTATGACTTCAAATATTTGGTAGATTTTAGTGTCCTGAACTCTCATCTTTTGTCAGATTCTGTCTGTCACCTCTAGATTTCGTGATATGATGTTTATGAGTTTTGAAATGAATTTGGGTTGAATTTTGAGTGTTGTGTGGCGCACGAATATATGAATAGCCACATTGTATATAGATTACGCACTGTGTTGAACGTCTCCCATTCGTACGAGGCACGAGAAGACTTGAGAGAGCTTGTGTGTGACTGCGGGAGACACGATTGTACCATCTTCGTGTTGTATATACACCGAAAGAATTCTTCACATGAACGCTACGTGAAAATGTACATAGATTTTTGCCACCATGAAAATCACGTGAAACCTACGTGAATTTCAGGTAGCAAACAGAGCTCGCGCAGCAAGCAGAGTTCACGTAATTTTCATATGAGTTGTATGTGAGTTCTATTTGAAGGGTATGTGAAAGTAACGCAGATCGAATGAGAATAGGGAGTTCTGTTACATGCATTTCACATAGTTTTTATAAAATATGAAACGTTAACGTAGTGAGTCTTTTCGGAACAAATAAATAAAAATGTTTTGATTTTGCAGACACATTTTATTGTTGGATTAATTAATATAACACTACATGCACTTATTTATAATTACACTACACTTCACTTCACTTGTTTTATTAACAATATCACAACGAAAATTCCATTTGAAGTCCCTTGTTAGCCGTTGCCTGTTCGTCCCAGCTGTCCGATTTCAAATTCTATTGAAAAAGCAAAAGATGTTAACAACAACCACACAAAACATTTTTAGAGTATTTACTTACAAAAAATCAGCTCCATCACCCGTAATTTCTCTAACTGCCAGCACCAACTGTTGATCGGAAGACATATTGAGTACTGGATTCTTTCACATAGATTTTACGTGAATAAGTTATTCAGAGCTACGTGAACATCACATAGAATGCACCAAATCCCTTTGTACTTGGCGGATCACTGGATTTTCACGTAGATCGAATGTGTCATTGTTTTGACAGCAAACGGGTATGTGAAGTTCACGTACGGATCAAATGAATTTGTATTAGCTTCTAAGTGATTCACGTAAGTCAAGCGAAAATTCACGTAATGAGCGCCTACGTGAAAATCCAGGTGAATCCAACGTTTGCTTTTCGGATGAGTGTAGATATCATCCGATGGGTTATGTCACGCACACTATATTCCGTCAGGCTCACGTACATGTATGGCAACGGTTCAATACCCATTCGCAAGCCAGCATTCGGCCGGCTAAGTTGACTAGTGCATAGCGCTCGGTCCTCGTGCTAAGGATGATTCCCTCGTAGCGATTTGAAGTTGCACAAGTGTATTCAACATTGATAACTGATAAACTAACAAATCTAGTCGAAATAAAAAAAACTGATCCTGAAGTTGTCTTGTATATAAAAATGGAGGCGATTTCTTTGTAACACCATCACGTATAAACGAACACGGTCGGAATGAAGTGAAATTTGGTAATTTGGTGTGTATAATATATTAAAAAATCTCAATTTTTAATAGAAGGGTGCCTCTCATACCAAATCAACTTAAAATGGGACACAAGTCGAATAATTTTGTTCATTTTTCATAAAAATTGATTCACGAGCATGAAGAAGATGAAATTAAAAATTTATAACGATTTTTTAACTTTAAAGGTAAAACGAGGTTAATCGGGTTAGCTAGTTTATTATAATTATTTTATTAATGCATAATATTTTGATGATTATACAGAAAAATAAGCTTAAAAATGCTACAGTTAAAAAAAAATGAAAACTACCATCGCTCGTATTACTAGTAGAAGTGTAGAAAGTTTGTTAAAAAGATTTCATTGCATTCAACAAATCTGTTAATTCCTTCAAAACGATATGATTTTTGCTTTAAAAGATATCTAAAATTCAATTACGTTAAACACTATTCAAAAAATCGTTAAAACTCCCATATTTAAAAAAATGGGGTAAAGAAAAAAATAGAAATTCTCAATAATTTTTTTCGCAGAAGTTTAAAGTACTTGCGGTCTTGAGGAAAATTGATAATTAGTCTAAAACCTTTATTTTAAAATTTAGAGATTTTTTTTCCAGAAAATGCAGAAATTCCTTAAAAGATATTTTTGGGCATTAAAGAATTAAGGGCACCCAAATTTATCATAATTAGTTCGTAAATTCTTTTCACCTTCGAAAAATGTGAATTTTGTGACCTTGTGTAATTTATCAAAAGTCAAAACCCTTTTGAATGTGAAGGAGAGCATTTCGAAGAACAAAAAATAATATTAAATTGAGTCTGAAATTTGTTTCATGAAAAACATTTCATGCATAAAATTTGTGTGCATAAAATTTGTGGGACCGAATGAATGGCAAAACCCTCTTCTGGAGACATTCTTCTTTGTAAACATTTCCATTCATTGTGACCCCAGTGATAAAAATCTTAGTCTTCTTACCACAACTACAGATCCCTTGCCAAATCATCAACTTACGAGAAAATTTATCTGCGAAAACAAACTTGAATTTGTTACCGGGTATTTGTCCAAAATCAATTTTGACGTAAGTTTCGTCGTCCATCAAAATGCATCCATTGTACTTGGTCAACACTTTCTCGTACAACTTCCTTGCTCTGGTTTTGGCAACCAGATTTTGTTTCAGCGTCCTGTTGGGGTATTTGCTTGCATGATACGACCGCAAACCTTCTCGCAAACAAATTCGTCGAGCTGTATAATGTAGTTCGTCTTGAACTTTTTCGCCAAATCACGCAAGGAGATTCCAGGATTATTGTGAACTGATCGAATTACCTTTGCTCGCAGCTTCCGGTCATATGTTAAACTTTTACGTCTGGTTTGTTTTGCTCGATCCACCATAAGGGCACTGACCATAGTAAGGGTTTCCCGGAAACGTTGCAGCACCGAATTTACAGTCGATTTTGGATATTTCAGGAATTTCGCGATCTTTACCCCTGACCACGTCGGTTTCTCTACGTGAGTGTGCAGAATTTTCTCTCGCCTTTCGCGTTCCATCGTCGATAACTTTTGACTGACCGCTTCAATCTTGATGAAATTTTCACCACTAAGTAAACAAACCATCCGGATCAAAACACTGTCAATAGATTCGCGATGTGACAACTAGGGGCGCTGCAGTTAATGAAAAGATGCGACCAGATTCTATGTGAAACAGACTTTATTGTAAAGACTGTAACATGAACTTTCAAACGCAATCAACAATAAAATCTTCGACTTGCTCCGTTTGAAGTTATAGTAGCTCAAAAAGAGTGATTCTTCAACCCTAGAAAGAACGAAAAACTGTTCTTCGTAGAACCACCCTAACCTTATGAAACAAAATGCCATAAAACTTTTTCTTCAAGAGATAAATGTTTGATGTCTTCGATGAAGTTTCATAAATTTTTATATTCTACAATATTGTAAAACACAATGTAGGGCTCTATCTAATCGCAGTTAGAAAATAATATCCATATCTCAGAAACTTTAAGAGCCACCCTAAAATTATTTCATTCTACTTGACCGCCTTTTAGTTGTTGTATGCAATGCATCAAGCTTAAGGGAAAGAAGCAAACAATTGTTTCCCGCTAAATTTCATTTCTGGACCACTGTGCATTGAGGAGAGTTAAAAAAAACATAGTTTTTACATTAAGGATGTAAGGGTAACAGTATTCCAACTTTCCAAAATTAGGTGAGAATTCATCTTACGTAATTCGATGAATAAGCATTTCCATTTTCAATTTTTATAATCAATGTTTAAAATATTAGAACTTTTAAAATGGTAAATAATGGTTGTTAACTAATAGATTTTCAATCTTATCAAAATATGAAGGCAAATAAAGAATTCCAATATAACTTTAAAATGAACTGAAATTGAAAAATCTAAACTCATGGTCAAAGAAGAACAATCTGCCATGATAAGAAAAGAAAACTTCAAAAAAAGTCAAACGAGTTATTTCGATTTATATGTTACACCATGAGGAATCGATGATTATTTATATTCAACTATGTTTTGTCCATGAAACATTTTCAAAATACTTAAAAGTTTAATAAGTTATTCATAAAATTTTGAGTTTTCTGAAAATTGAGAGTAAAAAAATGCTAAAGTACAAAACGTAAAATAGAATCGCTTTCTTTTTAAACTGTGAACGTGTAATGAAGCTAAATGTTACATAGGCAATTTTTGGTGAGTTTTCCTGATCTTTAAAAAGCCACTTGCGATCGAACGTAATACATAATTACAAAATAGCTAAAACCAAAGAATTAACCCGATGAAATTTTTTTTTAAAACCTTACCACCACTTTAAATGTGTATCTTGTTAGAACATTATTGAACGTTATAAGTGGTGAAATAGTGTGGTTTATTCTACGAATTAAGGTGACGTGACTCACTAAATTTCACATTGAAGTTCTAGCACAAGCTTTTCAGTCAAACATGGAAGTTCGGGTGAGCTTGCGAAATCCATACAAGTAAGTTTTTTTTCCTGATTCTCTCATCAGTGTCAGAAAAACGAGGTGGAACTTGGCAATCCACGTCACTCGAATCGCAAAATTTTACCCATTGTACATTTTTAAGATAATAAGGATATTTAATAATACAGGTGAATAAATCCTAAATCACATTTGTTAAATTATAATTAAAACACGTTTACTTTTCTTTCCGTATGTTTCAGATGGGCTGGAACTGTATGTCGTCCAATTTCAGCCGTCCTCGGGCTCAAATGGGAACTTCGCGGGGCAGACATCCTGTCTCGAGATGAAGCCTACATCATCGTTGCCAACCATCAGAGCTCGCTCGACATTCTCGGTAAGTCCATGCAGCGTAATGTGTTAGGTATTATCATGTTTAATTGTGCAATAGATTGAAAAGAGTGGCTCCAGAGAGTATTTTTCAAGAACGATTCAAGATTCCTTTTGTACTGGATTATTTTTATTTCTAAACAGCTCATGTGCAGCGTTCACTCTCTGGAGCCACTTTTTGTATACAGAATCAAAGAACCTAGTGTTGATTCCATTTTCTCTTCCAGGTATGTTTGACTTCTGGCACGTGATGAACAAATGCACGGTCATAGCAAAGAAGGAGCTGCTTTACACCGGCCCCTTCGGATTGGCATCCTGGCTGTGCGGATTGATCTTTATTGATAGGAAGAATGCCGAAAGGGCTCACGCTTCTATGAACGATTGCACCGACATGCTGAAGGAGAAACGCATTAAGCTGTGGGTATTCCCGGAAGGAACGCGTCGAAATACTAATGAAATCCACCCGTTCAAGAAGGGTGCATTCCACGTGGCAGTTCGGGCCCAGATTCCGATCATGCCAGTTGTGTATAGCTCGTACGGATCATTCCTGGACGACAAAGCAAAGATACTGAACAACGGCCATGTGATTGTGACCACACTGGAACCTATCGAAACCAAAGGCCTAACCTGTGACGATATTCCGGACCTGATGGACCGGGTTCGAAATGTCATGATCGAAACCTTCAAGGCCACCACCAAGGAAGTGGAAAATAAGTACTCCGTCAACGGTAACGGTGCCAACAACGGGTTGAACGCATCTAAATCGCGGCTGCGATGCATCGATGATCTCATTAAGCCAAAGTTACCCCAAACCATTAAGAGCAGCAGCAACAACGTCAAATCGGCAACAACTGCAGACGGACAAGAAATCCACCGACGGAAGGAGTAATGTCCACTGCTAACGAACGTGACAATTCTAGATAATGCAACTGGTGTGTGATAAAAGTGTGTATTTTGATCGAAATGTTTGTTCCCGCTGAAAAAGGGAACAGAGCTTCGAACTAGAGGTTGGATATGGTACTGAAATTGTCCGTTGAGGATCAACAGACAAATGACGATAGACAGTAACATTTTTTAGATGGATTGATCTGATGCAAGCGCACCAGATAGCTTTTGTTAACTTTTTTCTTATTTATTTTTACATAAAAAACTGTTTTATCGTTTAATTTAACGTTGTAAAGTACTGCAAACCCATAGTTCGATATTTATTATCAATCATAATCGCAAAGCAACAACAGTCAATCAATGTTTTAGTTATCGTTAACAAATACTGCCTTATTTATTTTGAATCCAAATTATTGGTCTAGAATGAACCAAAACAAAACCAAATCAAATTGTTGATTTGTACGATTTTAATGTGACATGATCACTTAAAATCAACCTATAACGGACACATGGAAATGCGAAGCTTGCATTTAAAAAAAAAACAGTTTCAATTCTATTTCAATTTGAAATTATGTGTATTTTCAACAACAATTAACAAACATTATTTATGAGAACATACACAAAATGCAAATCAGAGTAGCAAATAGTCAAGAAGTTTGAAGTTGAAAATTTTCTTTTAAAGTTTGTGGCGCAATAAATATTTAAAAAAAATAACAAAAGTAAAATTCCAATCATATACACACATACTTAATTCCGTATTCATATGTTATTCTGATGCCTCACGACCTATGGCCAATTCACACAACTACCGGCAGGTTTAGGGTTAAATCTCAACTCTCGTCGTCAGTATTTAAAGAAGGGAAAAATGGTAGTTGATTTCGAAACCGATGCAAAAAAGTCAACTATTTTAAAGAGAAAGGAGGTTATGAAAGTGAACCATTGTAAGATACCTATATTCACCAATGTATTTATTAGTTTTGTAAAGCAGTCGATGATCACTTTGCGTGAACTTCTTGTTAATTTTTATTGTCATCTATCGGAGAAATGATTGGATTCCCGTACAAATATCTCCCACAGTTCGAATTATCGAAATAGACATTCCTAAGAAGAATCCCGTTATTTGGTAACTTGTTTCGCGTTGTGATGTATCACTTACCCTTACTTAACTTTACATACTTAACACTAAACATACCGGCACTCTGTATATACCTATTTATACCGCCGGGGGTCAAATGACCCCTAACACCTTTTCCGCTAAAACTCTCTTGTTTCTTAACCGATTTTTACAAAATTTATATTTTTGGAAAGCTTGTAACGTGACTCAAATATAGTTTTCAGACAACATTGAGCTACAAACATCGATTTTAAAGTTGTTCGAAGTCAAAGAAAAAAAGTCCGAAAAACATGCTTCGGGGAAAAGTCTGTAAGTCTGTTAATAAGTGCTCGAAGAAAAATTCACTTAGTGCCTGAAAAAGCTGAAGTTAAAAGCTATATGTTGCGCATGTGGAATTTTTTTTAATTTTTTATGACCATGGCCAACAAAAGTGTAGAAAAGTGGTGTAAAAACGTACTTTTTAAAGAATCAACCGCGAAAACTGTCCTAGTCATAGTAGAAATGTTTTGAAAAGTGAATTGGTAAGTTGACGTAATTTGTGACATTTTGGCATCTTTAGATTTATAAAACACGAAAAACAGAATTCTTGACGGTTGTTTAAAGGAAGCTATTTTTAGGAAGTTTTATTAATCTGCATTTTCTGAGACTATTCTTTCACCTAAATTTTGCTTTGCATTGGATTTTGAGTATATTAACGCAAGATTTGGGCAATAAAACTATATGCACAAGAAAGGTCATTTCATACCGGTTCTAGTGATGAAATTATATTAGCGGTGCAATGCTTTAGAAAATTATGATAAATATTTTTCTGAAAGTAAAACCAGAATATTTGCGCTAATGCTTGTTGGTTTTTTTCGTTTCCTTTCACCCGTCTTCGTGAACGGGGCTTTGAGATATTGCCACCCACTGCGCCCGTCTGCCAAGCAAGAACTTGTGCTGACTTTTAAAAATTCAGAAGCTACTTGCCTATTTTATTTATCATATTTTTGCTAATCACCGTATTGACAATGTAATTACATCACTAGAACCGGTATAAAACAGCCTTACTTGTGCATATAGTTTTATTACTCAAATCTTGCGTTAACATAATAAAAATCCAGTGCAAAGCGGAACGTAAGTGGAGGAATAATCTCAGAAAATCAAAATTGATAAAAATGTCTAAAAACAGCTACATTTGAATAGCCGTCAAATATTCTGTGTTTCATTTTTTGTAAATCTAAAGATGCCAAAATGTCACAAATTACGTCAACTTTCCAATTCACTTTTCAAAAAAAAATTTATTGTTACTGGAACGGCTTTGGTAGTTGATTTATTAAAAAGTACAGTTTTTACACCACTTTTTAACATTTTTTGGGGCCATGATCTTAAAAAATTTTTATTTTTTTTCATACATATGCAACATATAGCTTTTAACTTCAGCTTTTTCAGGCACTAAGTGAATTTTTCTTCGAGCACTTATCAACAGACTTACAGTCTTTTCCCCGAAGCATGTTTTTTCGGACTTTTTTTTCTTAGACTTCGAATAACATTAAAATCGATGTTTGTAGCTCAATGTTGTCTGAAAACTATATTTGAGTCACGTTACAAGCTTTCCAAAAATATAAATTTTGTTAAAATCGGTTAAGAAACAAGTGAGTTTTAGCGGAAAAGGTGTTAGGGGTCATTTGACCACCGGCGGTATAAATAGGTATACCACATACGTATTTCGAAACCTTCAAACTTGAAAAAAAAATATTTTTATGAAAAAATACGTGCATTTTGAAAATAAAAATAGTCATGAAGAAAAATTTGTGAAAAAACCATTTTTAAAGGAGTTACAGTCATTTGAAGTTCAAAAAATGTCATTTGACCCCCTCCGATACAAATAGTGTTAATAATCCCGCGTCGATTCCCCGGCGCATAGGCCTCCACCGTTGACGATTCGAAGCCAACGTCTTCTGTTACCACAGTTTACTCAACCGGTGGACGGCAGAGTAAAAAGAGCAACAGGGCATATAGTCGTAGTTACTGGGAAAACATTTTGGGCGGAAGTATACTTCGGGTATATAGAAGAACGGTATTATCATCGCGGTTTTATCCAGAAGTAATTTGAAAAGTTCATGTAAAATCTCTTATTTCTATTAAAATTTCCGAAAAAAACGTTGTTGATAAAGATAATCAAAGTAAGCAGAAGTAGATTGAAGGATACTGCTTGTGGAATCGACCTATGTGGTAATAAACATTGATATCATATCATACTAGGTAAAATTTGCAAACAAACATAAATTAACATATTAAAATAAGAAATATGAATCTGATTTAGGTCAGAAAATCAGCAGTAGAAGGGCAAATCAATTCGTCGCGCCGCCTACTAAGTGGTTTGAAGCCTATGCAGTACAATCGTGAGTAGCAATTCTGTAAAAATAGATCAGTGAGGTTAGGATTTCATTCTACTTGTAGCTTGCAATCGAATGTGTTTGGAAGAGCTCGTATTATTAGTGGCTCTCAAGCAATTTACCCTATCTTACGTGAGTATGGATTAAAATCAAAGTAGGAGACGAATATTGACTGCTAAAATAAGTATTTAATTTAAAAACTAGAATAACAACAACGAGCAAAACCTTCTTAAACCAACGGTCGGTCTGGTGAGGCGTTAAGTTCAAAATCAGAGGCAAAAAATAAGTACTAGCGAATTGTAAGTACAATTAGTAAAATGAAACCAATTGTAAACTCATTTGTAACTTAAAATATATAATTTCAGTTTGAGCTGCTATACTGCTACGAAAACCCTAGTACTTAGTCCATTCCGATCCCCAACAAACTCAAAAATTCGCTAACGGATCATGGCTACAGTATCGGACTCGGATCAATCGTTGGATTTAACCCTCACCCCATGCGCCCTCTGCAATCAAGTTTCAGAAGAAAATGAAGGTATGGTTCACTGTGATTTTTGTAAAGGCTGGTTCCACTACCGTTGCGTCGGAGTGTCTGACGATGTCAAGAAGGAAAAGATGTGGTTCTGTAGCGCGGTAGCGTGTCAACAAGCATATTCGGAGTACCTGAAAAAACAAGAAGTTGCAGCGAAAAGGAAGAAAGCGAAAAAGGATGATGTATCAGCTAAATCGGACAGCATCGCTCACACACTTGAAAATCGGATGAAGGAACTTGAACGACAAGAAAAGGCTAAGGATGATGAGCTGGAAATAGAAACAGCTTTGCGGGTGCGAAAATTAGCTCTGCAAAAGGCTCGTCGTATGAAGCAGCTTGCAATCGAAAATGATTTAAGGAAAATGGAATTGGAGCAGGAAGAAGAACTAAACGCCAAGGCCCTGAAAGAAAAAGAAGATCATTTAGCTAAATTGGAAGAAATGCGCGCATCATTTTCGTCGAAACTCACTGTAGTTCAAGGTAAAATTGATAAAATGAATGATAGTTTGCACGAAACTAAGGATGGAATGAAACCAAAAGCGCAGAAACTAAAGCTTGAGAAAAAACCCAAGGCGCGTGCAAAATTTGATCAACAAAATAGCGATACTGAATGGACCTCATCCGGTGATTCTAAATGTACGGATTCTTTAAGTGAGAGCAGCGATACTGACATTTCTACCGAAATCGAAAAGGAGCCGAAAAACATTAGGAATGACAAATCCAACGGGCTGGGGCCCCAACCCTCTCAGGCACAATTGATGGCCAGGAGTGGAATAAGTCGGAAGTTACCTGTATTCACAGGAAAAGCGGAAGATTGGCCGCTGTTTATAAGCAGTTTTAATTCATCTACCATAGCTTGCGGCTACACTGAGGTTGAAAATTTGGTGCGTTTGCAAGAAAGCATACAAGGAGACGCGCTCGAAAATGTTCGTGGTCAACTTTTATTCCCCAAGTCAGTCCCAAAGGCGATTAGAAAGCTGCGTCAACTGTACGGGCGTCCAGAACAGCTTCTTCGGTACTATTTAGATAAAGTTCGGCAATTGGAATCTCCTAAGGCTGACAAATTACACACCTATATTCCCTTTGGTAATACCGTTGAGCAATTATGTGAGCACTTGGAAGCCGCAGAATTGAAAGAGCATTTGTTGAATCCGATTCTTATTCAAGACCTTGTCGACAAGCTTCCTGCCTGTGACAAACGAGAGTGGGTGCGTTATAAAAAACGTAAACAAAGCGCAGACCTACGCGTTTTCAGTAAATTCCTGTCCCGAATTGTAGGCGAAGCATGCGAAGCCAGTGTTTCATTTAATTCCAAATCCGATTCTAAGGTTTTCGGTAACGCGAGGAATAAGGAGAAAGTATTTAGTCATGATGTAGCTCAAGAAGAGGAACCTTGTGAATTGCCAACTCGTGATCTACCAGCGCGCGATCAGTCCACTTCCAACCTGAAGCCGTGTAAAGTATGCAAAAGCTCAAATCACCGTCTTCGTGATTGTCAAGAGTTTAAAGAAATGAGTGTTTTACAACGATTGGAATTGGTTGAAAAGTGGAAACTATGTCATATATGCCTGAACGATCACGGAAAATCATGGTGCAGATTCAAGATCAGATGTGACATTGGAGACTGTCAAGAACGACACAATCCGCTGTTACATAAATCAATTCGTAGAGTCGTCATGAATACACACTTCCGTTCAAACTCTTCAATTCTATTCCGCATCATTCCGGTCATTTTACACTATGGTCGAACAACCATAAAAACAACAGCCTTTCTAGACGATGGATCGTCTGCAACACTGGTCGAGCAGTCATTAGCTGACGAGCTAGGAGTTGTCGGTCAAAAGGAACCTCTAACCATTACTTGGACAGCTGATGTGTCACGCGTTGAAGAAAATTCGATGCGAATGAATCTCAAAATATCGTCTTGTGATGATAATGAGCTTTGGTGTTTAAATGGTACCCGCACGGTGAATGAGTTGAAACTTCCAAAACAATCCATGTGCTTTGAGGATCTAATTGAAAAACATGCCCATCTCCGTGGTTTACCCATTCAATCCTACAGCGGAACCCGTCCAGGTTTGCTCATAGGTCTCAATAATTTGCATCTAATGGCTCCACTGGAAACGAAAATGGGTGACATAGGAGATCCTATCGCAGTTCGATCTAAACTTGGTTGGGCAATTTATGGTCCGGTTGGTAGGCAACATTCTCATAATGATTCCGAATTTTTTGGCGTTCATGTGGAAGTGAGCAACGAAGAGCTGCATGACCTCATAAAGTTACAATACACCCTAGAGGAAGCTACTGTGTCGGTTGTGCGAGAATCTCCAGAGGATGTACGAGCTAGACAAATTCTCGAGAAAACCACTATTCGAGTTGGCGACAGGTTTGAAACGGGCCTTTTGTGGAATACTGACGACCCGAAATTCCCCGACAACTATCATATGGCGGCACGACGAGCTAAACAGTTGGAACATAGGCTGCTAAAAACTCCTGAACTGTTCGAAAATGTATGTCAGCAGATAAAAGATTATCAGGAAAAGGACTACGCTTATGAAGCTTCATCAGAGGAATTAGTTTCATCATCACCGAACAAATCCTGGTATCTTCCGCTAAACGTGGTCCTGAACCCTAAGAAACCAGGGAAAGTGCGTCTTGTGTGGGACGCAGCTGCCACCGTATCCGGAGTATCTTTAAACTCACAATTACTCAAAGGCCCAGACATGTTGGTGTCATTACCAGCAGTCATAAACAGATTTAGAGAACGTCGAATCGCGTTTGGTGCGGACATACGCGAGATGTACCACCAACTACAAATTCGGAAGGAAGACCGACAGGCCCAGCGTTTCCTGTTTCGAAACGATCAGAACGAAAGATTCAAAACTTTTGTCATGGACGTCGCGACTTTTGGCTCTACTTGCTCGCCCTGTTCAGCCCAGTTTGTGAAAAATCGCAATGCTGAAGAGTTTGTCAAACAGTACCCCGAAGCGGTGGCAGCCATAATTGGTAATCACTACGTGGATGACTACTATGACAGTACTGATACGGAAGATCAGGCAGTAGATCGAGCATTGCAAGTAAAGTACATCCATTCAAAGGGAGGATTCGAACTGCGAAACTGGGTGTCAAACGCCTACGAAGTTCTTAAACGCGTGGGAGAACCAAAAGCCGAGCAGATCGTCCATTTCAACCAAGATAAAGTTTCTGATACTGAACGTGTGTTAGGAATTATATGGGATCCAGAAGAGGATGTTTTCTCCTTTTCCACTGATCATCGTGAAGACATCAAAGAGTATCTGGAGAACTTTAAAAAACCAACAAAACGAGTAGTATTGAGTTGTGTGATGGGGTTCTTTGATCCGTTAGGACTTCTGGCGCCATTTACCGTACATGGCAAAACGCTGATCCAGGACCTTTGGCGCAGTGGATGCGACTGGGATGAGGAATTGAACAGTGAATGTTTGGGTACTTGGAAGCGATGGATTGATCTTCTTCCCCTGGTAAGAACTATACGCATTCCCAGATGTTACCTTGGTAAGATTCATTCAAAAGATGTCACGTCATTGGATCTTCACATATTTACTGACGCTAGCGAAAGCGCATATGGATGTGTTGCGTATTTCAGGGTTGCATGGGCAGAAGGAAACAAATGTACTCTTGTTATGGCAAAATCAAAAGTTGCGCCGTTGAAGCAACAGTCGATACCTCGTTTGGAATTGATGGCAGCGGTACTTGGAGCAAAAATGTGTCAGATAATAAAACAAAACCACAGTTTGAACATTCATAAATGCTATTTTTAGACAGATTCACAAACTACTCTGAGTTGGATACGATCTGACCAACATAAATTCAAATCATTCGTTGCATTCCGAATAGGCGAAATTCAAGAATCGACCAATATTTCTGCTTGGCACTGGGTACCCAGTAAACAAAACATAGCGGATGCCCTGACAAAGTGGGGCCAAGGACCTCCACTTGATTCGAACAGCGCCTGGTTTAACGGTCCGGAATTTCTCTACGAACCCGCTGATCAGTGGCCGAAACAAGAATGTTCGACGGATATTGTGGAAGATGAATTGAAATCCGTTTATATGTTAGTACACGAAGCATGTTCATCGAAGAAGGTGGTGATTGTTGATGACATATCAAGGTGGAAACACATACTTCGCATTACAGCTACAGTTTATCGATTTATATCTAACATCAGAAGAAAGAGAGAAGGTCGACCTATATTGGTTACTAAAGCAACCGAAAATCAAGCAAAATTGATTAAAGCCAAACTAGAATCAAAACAGTGTCCGTTGCAAAGAGAAGAATTGATCAAGGCAGAAACAATCCCTTGGCAACAAGCTCAATACGAGGCATTTCCAGATGAAGTTCGAATACTAAAAAATAATTCTAAACGAAAGGAAAACGAGTCCCTACAGCAACTGGAAAAGTTCAGCGTGTTGTATAGATTGACTCCAATGATCGATGACAACGGTGTCGTGCGAATGGGAGGTAGAATGGAACAAGCCGAGCACATTCCCTTTGACACCAAGTTTCCTATTATATTACCTAAAGACAACGTTATAACCACTAGATTGTTACAGTTTGTCCACGAGCAGTGTGGACACGGGAATAAAGAAACTGTTTACAACGAAGTCTGCCAAAAATTTTGGATTCCCAAGTTGCGAGTGGCCATTCAACATATCATGCGCGAATGTATGTGGTGCAAAGTCTACAGATGCAAACCTGAAATACCTCGAATGGCCCCACTTCCGGTCCAACGACTCTCAGCAAAGCTTGGTCCCTTTAGTTCAGTGGGGATCGATCATCTTGGTCCTTTGGAAGTTACTGTTGGCCGACGCAAAGAAAAAAGATGGGTTGCAGTATTCACCTGTTTGGCGGTGCGAGCAGTACATATGGAGATCATCTACAGTTTATCGACCCAATCATGTTTAATGGCTATTCGACGATTCATCAGCAAGCGTGGAACACCCGAAGAGATATTTTCGGATAATGGTACCAACTTTTTGGGAAGCTGGAATCAGATGCTGAAGGTGATCGATTACGAATGTGCTGAGAAAGTGACCAGTCCTAAAACAAAATGGCATTTCATACCACCGGGCACCCCTCATATGGGGGGATCGTGGGAGAGGATGGTCCGGTCGGTGAAGGAAGCTCTGAAGGCGTTTAGTGATGGACGAAAGTTGACGGACGAAATCTTAATTACAGCGCTATCGGAGGCAGAAGATCTGATCAACTTTCGACCCCTCACATACAAATCTCAGGAAACAACGGGCTCGGAAGCGCTCACTCCCAATCATTTTCTTCGTGTTGTGAAACCTATCGATATGGAAGGAGACGAAGTTGAGGTGGCAGATGCTTTACGAGACATCTACAAGAGATGGTAGATGGCAGAGATGGTACAAAGAGTATCTACCGACTATCAACAAAAGAACCAAATGGTTTGAAGAACGTCGAACACTGAAGAAGGACGATTTGGTGTTTATAGTCAACGGAAAGAATAAAAAGCACTGGATCCGAGGAATAGTAGAGGAAATTTTCACGGCTCCAGATGGAAGAGTACGACAAGCTCTAATCAGAACAAACGTCGGGGTTCATCGGAAATCCGTAGCAAATTTGGCTGTTCTAGGAGTAAATCCGGATGTTATGTAGGAGTACCGGAGTTTACGGGCTGGGGAACTGTTACCACAGTTTACTCAACCGGTGGACGGCAGAGTAAAAAGAGCAACAGGGCATATAGTCGTAGTTACTGGGAAAACATTTTGGGCGGAAGTATACTTCGGGTATATATTATCAATTGCACAAGGAATATTGAAAGAAGGTAGTGCCGAGAGCCATATTGGATTTTTTTCGTGACGTCACTGTTGCCAAGCTGTCGAAGGTTTATACTGATAGAACTCAAATTTCAAAGTCAAACTCATTAAAGAACTAAATTAAAATCCAATTTGATTCGGATTATGTTGTAAGGCCGATAGTTGATTGTGTTATGAGGTTTCTTTGTGTTTAATAGACTGCATTGTGTATTATTATTGAATTTGTTATTGAATGCACTGTCATGCTCTATGTGAAACAAGCGAAAATAATAATTTTCCCCTTTCAAAAGGTCTGATTGGTAGTTTATGGCAGTGCACCTCATCGTCATGATTTGAATCTAACATGGTGTACCATATGAATTTCTAATTTAGAACAATTGACCCCAATAAAACCATTGCAACTTTGGTTTACTAAATTCCAATAAAAGATTGTGGTTGGATTCGAAAAATATTAATTTTGGTTATTTTATTTTATCAACGATTCAAACCTAACTGATTTCAACATTTATAAGCAAAATTTTGAACTAATTATCAAGTTTTGTCAATTTGAGTTAGGATACCTCAGCAACTTCAATCGTCTGAATTAAAGCAAAACAACTACTACATTCCACTTTTTTAGTATCAGTCTTGAAGAATAATAATATTTCTAGAATTGTGTGCCTTCAAAGTTGAAAAAATCTTCAAATTTTTATATTTGCTAACAAAAAAGGAAAAAAATTCAAATAAATTCACAGATTATTGATTGGCAACAGTGACGTCACAGACGGTACTAATACTAAAGCAAGGCTGCCTCGGCACTACCTCCTTTAAATATTCCTTGATCAATTGCATGAATTTTTAGACTACTGAGAGAATCTGATTTGACAGATAACAATTCCGCACTCACTAACACCATCACATTGTTTATATAAACTATCATGTGCTAAAAGTTGAAAAGGGACTATATCAACCCCCTGGCAACTTGACAGTTAAGTCGAGTTTGCTGTGTCGTCTTAAAAATTGTAGATGTCGCACTAGTCGCGTTTGTTTACAGGCATCCTGGGTCGTCCCTAGCAGCGGCAACGTTCATTTTCCATTGAAACCACTTGATTTTATTCGGCATCCTTGGATGCAATTCAACTGACGAAATACCATTTTAAAAGGGCACATAATCAAAAGTGGTGCAAAAAAGAAAAATAAATAACTTTATAATTAAATTTTAAAATAGTTGTCAATGAAATTAGTAATTTTATTTCAATCTATTTGTGTTCCATTCTCGGTTCCAACTTATTAAAATTTCTGTTTATAGCAAAGATTACAAAATGGTTATCTTTTATCCGAATCCGTTGTGTTTTTGTTACAAGGCGTCACCAGATAGAGTTATGAAGTTTATCCAGCTGAATGTTATGAAATATTAGTTTAACAAAAATGTTGAGATAGTAAACACTGAGAATGAAAGCGGAAACGAGTTGAGGTGATGGCTTTGCATTTGCACAAGTGAAATTTCGGCAAGTTTAATTAAAAAAAATAAGTACGTAGCATCAAATGTTAAGATTGCAGAAATGAACTTTTCTATAGTTTTATTGGCAGATTAGAAGTTAATGCCGATGTGTTAAAGGTGTGCAGAATAACCGAGTTGGAGGTAAAAATTGTAGAACAAAATCATCAAAGTATAAACTTAGCATACTATTATGATATCATAATAATTAGAACTCTGACACGGATTTCGAATGATGCACGGGATGTTTTTAGAGGATTAGCCGAACACATTTTGGATGCTTTAGTTAACTATCGAAACTTGTTGTTGAAATTATGTGTTGAATTTTATTTGAAGTTTCGGATGGAGTCCTTCGCTAAGCAACATAATGATTCTAAAGAATCTCTTCGAAAAAAACTTACAAAGTTAATATTGTTTAGAAATGAATAAAATGTTGTTTTAAAATTTACCAAACCAAAAACCAATTACAAAGATTTTTGAATTAAAATTAGCTTGTGTATTTCATAAATAAAAGCCATTTGAAATGCTGACTTTTTTGCCCATATTATCGTGTTTTTCTTTAAACATCAATTCCTTTTCCGCTGGTGATTCTTAATAATTGTTTTTAAAAACTTTTTTTTTTCAATAAAAAAAAATATTTTTGAAACCTTAATTTGTCGAACATTTCATTATCCACCCTTTCTATATGTTTGTTGAGTGAAAATGAGATTTTGACAGAACCAGAGAACCAGAAAAACTGGCACACGCGATTAGTATGGGAAACGTCAAGTTGCCAGGGGGTTGGACTATATAAAAAAGGACCAACATCAGAGTTCAGTTACTTCAAATTATTTCTACCAAAAAATCAACTTTCATACGCACCGTTGCCGTCTTTAACAAACTGCGCAGATTGCACCTATTTAGACCCCCGTTCAAATAATTTGCGCGCAGTAAAATCTGCTCACATACCTATACATAGACAATGACACATATCGATATTCTTTACATCTTTGGATAAAATTGAATTAAATTCAATTGCGACTGGTGTGTCAGTAAAAATTGTCAGTGAATCCATAATTCTTTGGCTAATTTCAGTAATTCGAAAAACGCCCGAAATGCATGATTTATTTGTTCCACTTACATTCTTGTACCCGAATGTACAGAATGCATTCTGTTTTCTGTTCGTTTCTTTTCATTTGTTGATCGGTCAATTTTCGTTATTAAACTCCTTGGTTCGCATTTCATAATAATTTTCGCCAAAACAATAACGATTATGCCGTTTGGAAATGTGATTCGAAAATCAGAAGCGTGCAACGACTGATTTGAAAAACTGACACAGGTTGCCTATGTGTGCGTCAGTGCGAAAATATTTCTGCGTGGAAATTATTTGCACAGGAGTCTAAATAGGTGCAATTTCCGCAATAGAAGAACGGTATTATCATCGCGGTTTTATCCAGAAGTAATTTGAAAAGTTCATGTAAAATCTCTTATTTCTATTAAAATTTCCGAAAAAAACGTTGTTGATAAAGATAATCAAAGTAAGCAGAAGTAGATTGAAGGATACTGCTTGTGGAATCGACCTATGTGGTAATAAACATTGATATCATATCATACTAGGTAAAATTTGCAAACAAACATAAATTAACATATTAAAATAAGAAATATGAATCTGATTTAGGTCAGAAAATCAGCAGTAGAAGGGCAAATCAATTCGTCGCGCCGCCTACTAAGTGGTTTGAAGCCTATGCAGTACAATCGTGAGTAGCAATTCTGTAAAAATAGATCAGTGAGGTTAGGATTTCATTCTACTTGTAGCTTGCAATCGAATGTGTTTGGAAGAGCTCGTATTATTAGTGGCTCTCAAGCAATTTACCCTATCTTACGTGAGTATGGATTAAAATCAAAGTAGGAGACGAATATTGACTGCTAAAATAAGTATTTAATTTAAAAACTAGAATAACAACAACGAGCAAAACCTTCTTAAACCAACGGTCGGTCTGGTGAGGCGTTAAGTTCAAAATCAGAGGCAAAAAATAAGTACTAGCGAATTGTAAGTACAATTAGTAAAATGAAACCAATTGTAAACTCATTTGTAACTTAAAATATATAATTTCAGTTTGAGCTGCTATACTGCTACGAAAACCCTAGTACTTAGTCCATTCCGATCCCCAACATCTTCAATTGGTCCCAGTCAAGGTTCTCGTCGACAGTTGGGATTTCGACGGCTAGGCTTCGCCACCACGAGCTTCTGGGTCTCTCCTTCGATGTCCTTCCACGGAAAATGAAAAAAAGGTAAAATTTACCGAGATAGCAAGATGAAAGCTCGTGGAAGCCAAAAAGGTAACTTCTACCTTTTAGGAGTGAGGTAAAGTTTACCTGACCTCTGCAGACAAAAAAAGTACAATTCATCGAGAAAAAGGTGAATCCAAAAAAAGGTAAATCTTACCACGTAGCGAGGTAAAGTTCACCTGAATTGAGCTGAATAAAAAAGTACAATTCACCTACAAAGAAGGTAAATCCAAAAAAGGTAAAACTTACTCTTAGCGAGGTGAAGTGGATCTGGATTGAGCTAAACAAAACGGTACAATTCATCTAAAAAAAAAGTAACTAGGTATTTGCCGAAACCGTTTATTGAGTTTAAGCTGTTTGTCAGTCAGGAACAAATTTTGCTTCGTGCCCAATATGTGAAAATCGGAATAGAATGGTATGTGTTCGCTTAGATTAGTTGTGCTGGTTCTCGTCATTATACTTTGCTCTTGTTTCAGATTTGTCCACAGATAAATTTCACATCAATGTTTAAATAAATTTAGTTTTAGTTTTATTTTATTGCAGAAACCAACCAAACGAACTTGCATTTACCTTTTAAATCAGTGAATGGGAAAACGGTATTATTTACTATTCTGCAAGGTGAATGCGAAAAAGTTAAAATTTACCTTTTTGCAAGATGATCTGAATAAAAGGTAAAATTAAGGTATTTTTTGCTAGGTGAATGAAAAAAAGGTTGAATTCACCGAGAAAGCAGGGTGGAGAAAAATCACCTCACTTCTCGGTAAATTTTACCTTTTTTTTTTATTTCCGTGTTCTGGATTCCATTTCGCGCGCCTCTGCAAATCTTGTTTTCATCTCTTCGCAGCGTGTACCCAATTCATATCCACTTAACGTTCTCGAATTTCGATTTCTAGCGCTTTTAGAAGATAACGGCGGGCGATGTAGTTCCTCATTTGAGATCTATAGTAATTGCCAGGCCACCCAGCGCGGATGATGTTCATGTCGGATCATATTTTATCTTTATATATTTACCTTGTTTACCATATAGTCCGTGTCCAACATGCGACCTTTTGAATCAGTAGGTAATTGTTTGTTGTTGTTTTCAAACAAAAAAAAATTATTTATGTTTAGATGGTTTGCGTTGTTTATTTCGGAGTTTCGTTGACCGGTCGGAATAATCGACGATTTCCGGAACAATGGCCAAGCAATGTTTAGTTTGTGACAACCGGGCGAAGGTAACCGACAAGATGCTTGTGGATCCACTCGAGAAAATCACCTACCACAGGATGCCGGCCAATGGGGAACGGCAGAAAAAATGGCTCGAATTTTGTGGCCTCACGAAAAACGATGCAATCTTCAATAAATTTGTATGCAGCGAACATTTCGAGAAAAAGTATATCGAAAGAGATCTGAAATCGGAACTGCTCGATGGCATCAAAAAAACTGTGCTGAACAAGAATGGTAATGTTCTTTGTTTGGGATTTAATTAAAATGTGTTATTGATTTCTTAAATATTTTTAGCTTTTCCCACAATCAGGACAACACGGAAGAGACAGAGACGCCCTTTGATTGACAATGAAGAAGAACAGCGGCGAAAGCGTAAAGCCGAGGTTGATAAACTGCTGCAAGTGGGGCCGCCGGAACCGATTCGAAATCCTTTTCGTCAACTGAAACGCTCATTGAAAAAGGCTACGGAAACAGGCAACGGATCCGGATCACGTAACCTCCTTATAAAGCTGGATAAATCTGAACCAACTCAAATCGATACCGCTATCGAGTTTTGCGACTTGGGTCCAGCAGCCGAGCCAGACGTAGCCACACTTCAGCGCCGAATCAAAGAACTGGAACAAACGGTGGAGAAAAAGAATGAAAAAATTCAACTTGCCAAAACAGAAATGATTAATATAACAAAAGCGTTGCAAGAACTGAAGGACATCGAGAAGAAAAATCTAACCATAAGAATGAATGAAGTGCTGAAAAGCTGTTTGACTAAAAATCAAATACAAAAGATATTAGATCCCGATTGTGTAGTCTCCTGGGACAACGAAGATATGTTCAAGGCTGTTTACACTCGGATGATGGCAAAAGATTTCTATGAAAATCTTCGGAAAGAACTGAAATACCCGTTACCTTCTTCGGAGGCGATAGCTCAATGGTTGCAACCGTGCTACAAAGAAAGAGGTTACCTCGTTCGGGTTCTTAGCGTTCTACAAGCATTTGGCAAACAGCTATCGCCGCGAAACCGTGAATGCGTTCTTACATTAGGACGAACCAAAGTCAAAACTCAATACCACTACGATCCCATTCGTGATCAGGTAATAGATCACAACGGTCAGTTGTACTGTATAGCAGTCCAAGGGTTGTTTGATAATTGGTACCAGCCGTTGTATCTGGAATTCGATTTAACTTACACCCTCGAATTAATAGAAGCTTTAATCAATGAATTACATAGTATTGAATTCAATGTCCTGGCAATTTGCGGACCTTGCGAGCTGGAAACTTTTGATCTGTGGAACGAGTTGGACGTAACCGTTGAGCAACCCTTCATAAGACATCCACAAACGAACCAACCGGTGTTTGCATTTGGATGTCCATATTCAACTCTCAGGATGATGCACAGGACGCTGGTGTACGAGGGACTGCTGATACAGGACGACGTGCTGATTTCGAAAGAAGTGATTGAAAAACTGTTCGAATCGCAACATCCTCTCATCAAGGATAAACTGGAAATAACGAGACATCTCATCAGTGAGCAGGTATGGAGTTTGTGCTCTTTAATCTTTGATCTCTAATGTCATGAGGACTTCCTGATTTAAAGAAAACAGAACATTCTCCAATGAACTGAGACAAAGTTTTCACTGTTTTCAGTCTAAAACCAATGTTTTTCGCTCAGCTTTTAGAAGGTATTAAACTATACTTATGTTTGTTTGAGAGTAAAATATTCGTCGTAATGTCGCATTGGCAAGTTTGAATTCCAAATTTCCACAGATAGGGCTTGCGAACATAATTATATTTAATCAACTGATAAGAATCCCAGATAAAATCTATCTTGTTCAATGCAACTCATTAAATTTTTTGATTGAAATTTGGCACCAGCAATGATAATTTTTCCGTTGCCTATACAAAGGTGTTTAAATCTATCCCATCAGATCTCTATCGTAAAACGGGTTTAGATTAAATATATGAAAAAATCGTTTGTCATGATAAACTGTAAAATTAACTCTACAAGTAGACTCACCGCTTAATTTTGAAAAAAAGTGTTCGAGCACTTTAGTAGATAATTCTCATCTCACTGAATGATTCTTTCGAAATTTCCTTGCAGACATTCGATGACACAGACTTTGAGGGTACGAAAACCCTTATATCTCACGGTACATCACGAGCATTGACAACACTAGCTGAGGAAGGTGAAGCTTCAGTTGCTGCATTGGGCAAAATGATAGAGATCTTGCGAGACTGGTTCGATCTTGCAACTCTGAAGCCAGCGGCAACAACTGAACAAGCGGCAAAACGACAAACCAAGGTGTTGAATGATCTCTTCGAGATATTCGAAACCGTTAAGAGCGAAGACCAGGAAGAGTGTTTCATTCGCCAAATTGTGATGGTTTCGATTAGCTCGTTGCGTAAGCTCGCTTCTGGAATAAATTTGAAATATAACATCGTGATACCGACGGAGCAACTGACGTTGCATAACATGAATAATCTGTTCTCGAAATTTCAAGACCACCATAAGGAGGAAACTACCCCAATAAGTACAATCCTTTGGCAGTTTAGCTTGTGCACCGAGGAGGATGAAGCGATCGTTACTGCTAAGGTTCAATCCAGCCTGGACCTGCCGAACAACGTTCATTCCTTCGAAGAAAGCGTCTTTGATTACGATGTTAATACCATCACCGAAGCGGGCGCGTGCTCTTACCTGACCTACAACATTGCAAACACACTCAAATACAAGTACGAATACCTGGGCGATTACAGTTGCAACATCGAGCGGGTGAACGATTGTTACGTGGTTACTCCGGATGGACGCGGCGCAGTCGACAATGTCACACCCTCACAGCTGTGGACCGAACAGGCCAAAAAGCTCGACAGCTATTTGAGGGACGTAACGTTCTATAAGAACGAAGGCATCGTGGAGAACTTGGTTCGCTCGATTTCGAAGCGTTATCCCAAGATGGGCGTCGACATTATTCGGCTCTACGTGGAGAAGCGGTTACAAATTAAGCTAAGCAATCTTAACCGGCAGCTGCAGCACGCTTGTTGAACGAAATAAAGCTGTACTTTTTCCAAGTAGTGCTGGCTTTTGCTTTGCTCTGAAACATCCAAAAATGATAGGATTGTCTTGTGACTCGAACTGCATGCTGGGTGAGCTAGGTATTTAAGCATTTTTTACGACTTCAAACAATGTTCTGATGGTTTTTATCACCTGGATTAGTTGGTCGAGTAAGCTTAAAGAAAGCGCTGGATCGTTTCCGGGTCCTGAACACAAAAGTCTTAGCTTACATTTTAAACTTCCGTTTGTTGTCTCTTATCAGAAGCATTTCAGCTTTGAGCGATTAATGTTTAAGGCTTTCGAAGACAATTTATCAAACAAAAGTGAACACAATTTTTTTTTCACTACGTGATACCGGGAAATTTTAACTTTATTTCATACTCGCCTGTTTTTAGTAGGATGTACCAATATTAAGTTTAAATTCTATCTCACATTGACTGCAATTTCAAAAACACTTGTTCACATATTTTTTCTTTTTGGTTCTCCACAGACAGAGACTGGGATTCAAATATATTTCTATTATCCTTTGAGACGAAATATTTTTCTTTAATGTTATGAATGCCTAGAGCAAGTTATAGGTTTTCGTTTTTTTTTTTCAAAACTTGAACGACAGTGAACTTATCTTTCAAATTGTAGTTTGATTCTTATCGTAGTAAGAAAAGCGTTGCGGCGTAGCTCTCATCATTTTGGAATTTAGTAAGGGGAAACCAGTAAGATTTAATTTTTCTTTTTCATATCATAGTTTATACTTTATCATTATTTTATTTGGACAATAAGGACCAATTTCTGGGATGTTTACTTTCTTCAAAATCTGGTTGTCACAAAAATTACTTACAGTGTACAAAAAAAAAACTCATAAGCCTAGTTAGCAAATGGGTGCAGAATATGGTAAAATCATAGGTAAATGTTGTTCGAAAAACATAAAAGGATACAAAAAAATATACATGAAGAGATTACGTGAAATGATACGAACAGATTAAAACTTTGTGAGCTTAATATACAATTCAAAGTTAGTAAATTTAGACTGGTTTGAAATGATTGATTTCACCAGAGGGATCTCTTAAAGGTATCTGTGTTTTGTTTGTGTGAGGGCTAGCAAAATCGGTTCCTTCGAAAAGATGTTCATTTCGATTGTCAATATATGTAGTAAAATTTCTTTTTTCTTATTTGCTCAATTTGCCACGACCTGCTCCCAACTCGGGAAAGTCACTAGTGGAAAATTGGCTGCTTCCTGGCGGGGAAGCCGGTGGCCTGTACAGTGAACCACGCCCATACCCGGTAACGGCACTGTACGACGACGAGGTCGTTGAAGCCGGTGGCGACCTGCGGCGGTCTTCTCGACGGCTGCTCGAGGCGCCCGGACTCGGCGAACGGCGTTCCTCTTTAACGCGAACCGGAGAGTAATCGTCATCACTAACTCGGCGACGCGACGAGCGACCGCGGTCCGAATCGGGCGAGCGACGTTCCTGCTTGACTGTTCGGGACGAACTGTAGTCACTGTAATCGGGAGAATCGCGACCGCGCCGGCTATAACTGTCTCGGTCTCTGTACGAATCGCGATCCCGGTACGAATCACGCCCCCGCTCTCGGGAATCTCGAGAATCCCTGTAAGAGTCGCGATCTCGTGAATCTCTGTAGGAATCTTTGTCCCGGCGATAGCCACTATCGTAAGAGCTTCGAGACGGCGAAGATCCACGATACGAAGAAGTTGAACCGCGTGAGTATCGCGGATCTCGGGAGTCATGGCGGCTACTGCTGCTGCTGTAACCGTCATATTTTGCATCCGGGTCATCCTTGATCTGCAAATTAAACAATTCGGTCAAGAATGAAATTTTTCGGCAATAAAGCAGAAAAAAACCTACCCTAGTTGACTCGTAGTCCCGGCTGGAGCGATAGCTCGACGATGACGACCCAGGCTTTATTCCATAGCTCTGGCTATACAGCTTGGACCCCTTGTCGTCGAACGAATCGTAGTGGTCCCGCGGGAGCTTGTTCATTCTCGGGTTCGTTATATGTGTTACCTCCGACGAGGAAACGAACGAGCAGTTATCCATTTGGTTGCTGAGCACAGTGCTCGTATCGCCCACGGTAGTGCTGCAGAGGGCCGTGTCAGCGTTCTTGGGCAAATGTTTGCCCGGTTTCATCTCGATGCTCAAATCCAGACAGCAACTGTCGGAAATAATGAACGCCCATCGGACACATTTAGAAAGCGGACAATACTTGCCGTTGCCCAGCTCTTCGTGGTAGTCGCATGCAATATCTTTCGTGTACTCGTACACGTCCTTCTGAATGATGGCCTGTGCAATGTGCACAGAAGGGAACGTTTTGATGTCCATGCCAAAACTCTCGGTGGCACGTTTCAGTTGATAAAACAGTTCGGCCATCGGGCAAACCAGCAAAGTATTATCGTCCATGGCACCCTGAGCCAGAATACCCTTCAGGATATTTTCTACCACCTTGATATCCGGAGCATCGGTAAATAGAGGCGGTAGTTTTTCCTGGTTCGAAAGAAAGCTGAAAAGCCGCAGGATAATCTCATCGTTATCCTTTTCCCCCATGGCATCTGGCGGGATCGGAAGCTGATGGTCGCTTTCGGCGTGTTGTTTCGCTTCATAGGCCATGCCCAGCGGAAGTTTGCCAGGATCGATAAACATGTGCAACTTATCCTTGACACCGTCTTTCAAACTGTAGCGCACCACACCCATTTCTGCCGGAATGTAAGTGCCCCCGGATGTCACGCAAAAATATGAAAAGGATATGAAATAGAACTCGACCTTTTCCAACTCTGTAAATATAGAAAACCATTTAAAAAAACTGCTCAACAACTTAAACCAACCAAACCAAGGATTCGTTCCTACCGTTGTTGGCGATGCCGTTGTCCAGCATGGTGCTGATAGTATTTCGGATCAGTTCGCCCTTTTGGACTTTGGCTTTCTGTTCCGCTTCGACGACCGAAATCGGTACACCCTGGGAGGTGTACTTTTCCCCGTTATCCCGCAGCCACTCACGATGCTCCCGGGCCATCTCGTTGTACTTAGTTTTCTCATCGGGCGCCATGGACTGCGAATTTAAGGAATAGCAAATAAAGGTAAAGAATAAATGCGAAACTGCACTTGTAGGTTCGTTGTTCTCGATTATCCCTTAAAACAAGAAATTACTTTAAAAAAACAGAGTTTTTTTCAAACAGGTGCTTTAGATACGATTAACTTTCAACTTGAAGCTATTTCTATATTACTCTACTTTTTCCTCTAACAAATTAGCGAACTTAAGAAAAACTTCTCAAAGAAAAATGAAAATCTTGACAACCAAATTTAAGAGATATGATGCAGCTTAAAAAAGTATGATTGCAAATACCTATCAAGTATTCGAAGAATGGTTGTAAAAGCAATTTTTTTGTAAAAGAAATTTTTTTGTAAAAAAAAGGGTCTCAATCAAATTTTCTAATTTTGTACTTTAATGATTTTCCAAATTAGTTATTTTTTTTTATTCTCCTGTGTAATACTTTCCCTGCACTCTCCCTCCTTAACCTGATGTTGTACCAAAAAAGGCTATCGACACTCAATAAAATTACAATTACAATAAGGACTATGGCCATAGCTGAATTTGTAGAACGCTTGCCTTCTGAGCCAATAGCCTCGCGATCGAGCCCCAACGACGAATTTTTGAATAAAAAAAAAAGATCATGATCTAGTACATGGAAAATAATAATATAATAATAATAATAATAATATAATAGTACTATGATCATGATCAACATCCGACTTACGTTCCAAATCGGGGACGCCTTTAGCTGGACTTCATGGTTGCCGCCGCGGAAGACATGCCCGGCCGCTTCCTGCTTCTTCCGATACTCCATCATGAAGAAGTAGTACGGCCCCTTGGACTGGTTCTTCCGGTATTTCTTGTGCGGTGGAGCCATTTTATTTTTTGCTTGTTCTCTTTTCTTCTTAGGACACGCCGCGCAGTGCAGTCACAGGGGAAATAAAAAAAAAAATTATCTTTAGATTATCGCCTTCCGGGATGAAAGTTTTTCACATGGATTTTTCAGCAGCTCGATCAACTTTCGGTACAAATACCGACTATTTCCGGTAGAACATTTATCACGGTAGCACAACACGATAAAATATACACTCAGTTTTCTAAAATATACACGAAATTACACAATCAATTCTGGACACGCTAGCCCTCTCTAAAGTCTATACAAAATGTCAGCCCACAGAGCTGCTGCGAAGAAAACGCGCAGAAATGGAGAGAAGCGAACCCGAGTAAAACATCTTTCGAAAATAAGTTCATCCGCTCCAATCCGTAGAGATGGATTCTAAACGTTTATCGTTCATGTTTTCAAACACGCTTAAATTAAAATAGCAATTAAAACACTACTGTTTAAAGTCGTTTAAAAGCAAGGTGTGTTTATATAATAAACTTGTTTAAAAGTAAGAACAAATTCCAAATTCCAAATATCTTTCATTCTTCAAATTTTTGATTTTGCTAAACACTCTGAATTGATCTATTTGAAAAAGTGTCACTAAAAAAATGTACAAACATTCTTAGTGATATCACTGACCATACTGACTGGACACTCGATTTCGTTTTCTGGATAATTTTTCCAACAGTACGCAATGTCGATTCCAGAGTGCGCATCGATCGATTTGAAGAAATGCTATCCCAGTTGGGAAATGCCACCCAACTTTAAAAATAAAACACGCAATTTCTACGATAAAATCGGGCTAAACAGGACCATTTTTCCTACAGGACATTTTTTGTCAAATTTTTCAGGTTCGCCACCTGCCGTCGGTATTGCGAACCAGCAAAATCTGACAACAAAAAATTAGACAGAAAATGGTTGAATTTTTGTTCTAAGTGTCATGTCAGTGTGATCAGTGGTGATATTTTCATATGAAAAAATAAAAATTAGGAGTAAGATTAAAGGCTCATCAAAGGTAAAGCATGAAAAAACACGCAAAACATAAAAAATTACGGAAATAACAATGATTACAAAAAATGGCAAATTGACAAAGCATCGAAAATGAGAAAAACCTAAAAAAAAAAGAAATTCAAAAATTACAAATCAATAAAAATAGAAAATTTATCAAAAGTTTCATAAACTACAATCAAAAGATACAAAAGAACAAATTGACCAATATTGAAAAATTATCAAAAATGACAAAAAATACAATCACAGAAAAATTACAAACAATTACAAAAATGACAAAAATTTTAAAAATCACAAAAAAATACAAAAATTACAAAAATGACTAAAAATAACAAAAATTACAAAAAATGACAACAATAACAAAAATGACAAAAATTAGAAAAATTATAAAAATTACAAAAATAAGAAAAAATACAAAAATTACAAAAAATTCTAAAATTACAAAAATTATTAAACTAATATAAATGACAAAAATTCCAAAAATTAAAAAAAAAACAAAAATTACAAAATTATAAAAATAACAAAAATTACATGAATTACAAAAATTAAGAAAAATTACAAAAATTACGAAAAATACAAAACAAAAATTACAAAAATTTAAAAAAAACTTCAAAAACCACAAAATTTTCAAAAATTTCATAAATATGTAACTAAAATTACAAAAAAAAAAACAAAAATTACATAATTAATTACAAAAATTACAAAAATGACAAAAATGGCAAAAATGACAAAAAAGTCAAAAATGACAAAAATAACAAAAATGACAAAAATGACAAAAATGACAAAAATGACAAAAATGACAAAAATGACAAAAATGACAAAAATGACAAAAATGACAAAAATGACAAAAATGACAAAAATGACAAAAATGACAAAAATGACAAAAATGACAAAAATGACAAAAATGACAAAAATGACAAAAATGACAAAAATGACAAAAATGACAAAAATGACAAAAATGACAAAAATGACATAAATGACAAAAAAAACAAAAATGTCAAATATGACAAAAATGACCAAAATGACAAAAATGACAAAAATTACAAAAATTACAAAAATTACAAAAATTAAAAAAATTACCAAAATTACAAAAATTACAAAAATTACAAAAATTACAAAAATTACAAAAATTACAAAAATTACAAAAATTACAAAAATTACAAAAATTACAAAAATTACAAAAATTACAAAAATTACAAAAATTACAAAAATTACAAAAATTACAAAAATTACAAAAATTACAATTTTTTTTAAAATTACAAAAATTACAAAAAATTACAAAAATTTCAAAAATTACAAAAATTTCAAAAATTACAAAAATTACAAAAATTACAAAAATTACAAAAATCACAAAAATTACAAAAAATTACAAAAATTACAGAAATTACAAAAATTACAAAAATTACAAAAATTACAAAAATTACAAAAATTACAAAAATTACAAAAATGACAAAAATTACAAAAATTACAAAAATTACAAAAATTACAAAAATTACAAAAATTACAAAAATTACAAAAATTACAAAAATTACAAAAATTACAAAAATTACAAAAATTACAAAAATTACCAAAATTACAAAAATTACAAAAATAACAAAAATTACAAAAATTACAAAAATGACAAAATGACAAAAATTAAAAAAAATTCAAAACTGACAAATTTTATTATTAATACAATTATTACAAAAGTTTTTAAAAATTACAAAAATGACAAAAATACAAAAATGACAACAACTACAAAAATCACAAAATTCACAAAAATTTATAAAATAATAATACAAAAATTTCATAAAAATGACCAAATATTTAAGAACTACAAAATTTATGGACATGGCATCATGGGACACATAATGTGGGGTATCTCGGGCCACCGGTGTTTTTATACACAATCATAACTAAAAATAAATTTTCCTATCCGTTAAGTTCTTATGCCAAATATAAAGTTATGAAAAATATTCTTTCAATTCCATTCAATACGAGAGAGACGAACATAAATCTTTTGCAAGTAATTTTACCAAAACGTTCGCGATCTAGGTTTTTGATTTATCTATCATATACACAACTATTTATTTTTGATGTCTTCACTTGCAATTGCTTTAAATTAATTAAATGAATTGTGTAAATTACAGGGTTGGGTCATCTCATAAACTTTGCAAGTTATTTTGTCATTTTCGATTTCGTGGCCCTCAATTCCTCTTATAGTTCAATACCAAGATTTTTTTTTTAAATCAGCGAGAACCAGAGGAAATAAATTAAATAAAAAATAAAAGAAATAGCCAAATGATACGTTAGAAATGTACAAAACCACAATAAATTTTTCGTTTTATCCTTTATAATATAGAGGTTATATAGAGCAAATAAAAAAACTGGCGCATGATACCCCGATCTCCCCTACAAAAATGACAAAAATTACAAGAATTTCTTAAATGACAAAAAATATTCAGAATAAAAATTACAAAAATGAACATAGAACACGATAATTAAAAACCACAAATTTGCCAAAATGACACAAGCGAACAGCAATTGAATAAATCACAAAAATCAAAGTTTTATAAACCGAAATGATCTGAAGACAAAAAAGGACTTTAAAAACCAAATTGACATAATTCATCAAAATACCAAATTAACAAAATTTACGGAATACATAAAATTGACAAATTTGAAAAAAGGAATAAATGACGAAATAACTAAATTTACACTAAACAGAAAAATGCAAAAAAAACGACAAGAAATTACGAAAAAAAAATGACAAGAGAAGATTATGTAGGTATGAAGGTATAAATCATCAAAGCTAGACGATAGGCAATCTTTAGACTGATTCGAAATCATAACGTTCAAATCATGTAATACAGAAAACCAATCAACATTTTCTAAGTAGCGGAAAAAGTTGAACACGTGTTTTGTATGCATCCAAGTCTTTCTGAAAATGAATGCCAGTATGAAAATTTGAACAGCACATCAAACGAACACCAGTGTACGCAACGGCTAACGGTTAAGAATGAACACCATACACCGGCACGGCGCCGCGCCGGTGTCATCGGCCGAAAGAAAATCGTTAAAAGCAACTGCATCGGCCCGCGTTCACTCAATCAGTCTTGAAACGGCAACGAGTACGGATCGCGAAAGCAAAAACGGAAACCAAACCGACGACCGCGGGCAGGCCTAATTTTCAAAGCAACTTTTTCTCGCAAGTGAAAAGATACCAACCTACTGGATTCCGGTTTTCGGTTTTTTCTTCCATCGATAGCGATCGCTCGGATATTGCAAAAGGTTATTTTTTCCATCCAAGTCGGAGTGTGTAGAGTGCATAGCCGACTACGATTGTCGTAAGAAAAATTGTGTGACTGGCGGAAAATTTTGCCGTACGCTGAATATCGATTTTTCGAGTATTGGTGTATGCCGTGAAAAGCATCGTTGGATACCTACGTGAAAAAACGCTCGTGCTTACGGTTTTGTTGAAGCCGAACAAGTTTGTGTACATCGAAAAAATCGATAGCTTTAATTGAATTTTACTAAACGTTTATCGGAGGAAAGTGAAGTGAAGAAACAGTCGAGAAAGATGGCTTTCATGATGCCAGTGATGAAGAATGAGTTCGACATATACAAGGGTCGTCAGCGGCGTGTCTCTGAATGTTCCAATCAGAGTGCGTGCCGCTCCCGGAAAGTGTCGGAAAGTTCTAGATCAGACTGTCCCAGTTTGTCGACGTCGCCTGGAAATGAATTTGCTGCTGGATCGCCGGCTCGTCATCGCAGCCATCCGATGTATATGTCTCATTTGGCACGGCCACAATATTCCCGGACCTCGTCCCGCAATTCGCAGAGTTCGCTGATTACAAGTCCGACGAAGGCCAGCACCGGAAGCAGTCCACCGAAGCCGGCTTCCTCCGGAAGTCAAAGCAGTTTGAACAAGTTCCACATCCGATTGGTCGATAAGTTGCGAAAATCGTTGCGGAAGAGCAAGTCTTCCGACGGACGGTCATGAGAAGGCACATCGAAAACCAGTAGTCAACCTCCGGACCCCGATACGGATCTACAGGATGACGAGGAGGAACAGGGCGACGAAGATGGGGACGGGGAGCTAGTGCTGTCGGACAGTGTGTTGCACATCACTTCCAAACCTCCGCTTCCGCACCGTGCCAGCGTTCCGCACCGGCACAGTGGGAGGGCTCGAACCAGGCGTGGCACTCTCAGCGCCCCGAGGTAACTTTTTGACCCTTCGGGATGTCAGTCGAGTGGCGGCACACAGTCATTCACAGTGTACGGCAGCGGTGTAGATCTTATCGGGTATTGTTAACTCTGTAAGTTTTATCTAAATGACCAACAACCATCAGCAAAACCATCATCCAGGAAAAACGGGTGCCATTTAACAACAACAACTATGTATTAATAAACTTTGAACGGAAATGGTTGGAGCGAAACCGGTGGATATACGTTTTGTTTACCCCATTGAGAGGATGCACAATGTTTCATTTTAGAATTATCGGGTTTCGTCAAATATAAGTTTTTTTTTTCGATAACTGAATGTAGCTTAGGAAGCAGCAGTTAGGGGAGTTTGTTAACTTAGGTTCTAGCTCACGCAAAATTACAACGAATAACCGGTCAATAATGGTAAGAAAAATTTTACTTTTCGTTAAGTAGAAAATTATTTGTGGAGCCAAACACACACTGAAGAGATATACAACATCAATATCTGTAGATAGAAATATCCATCACTGATTCGCTTAGTTGCTCAAATCTAACCGATACATCGCGCTTATAGTTGTATTTTATGTTGCGATTGGCAATATTGAATGCAGGAAAGTTGGCAGAAATAAAAATTGGAAGCTTACGTAACCGCTTCTACTGGATCACAAACCGAAATCCGGTTTGGACTGTGCCGAGACGCGCTGCATAGTGGACGAAAATTCTAAAAACCACAGTGAAAAACGCAAAACACAACGGGATATACAATACTTAAATTGATCTAATCCAAATCTGTGATATGTGCTAAATATACATAGATTTAAATTAGATGTTCAGAAGGCAAATTGGAAACAAAGGGTACACTATATATACAATTCTACTCAATCGACCTGATTTAAAAGGGATTTGATATTAAAAACCGTACACCAATATCGAATAAACGGAAAAATGTCTTATTATAAATCAGAAAAAAATAATCAACCTTATGAGAGATCTGGAAACGTCCTGTGCTGTGTATTGATGTTTTGTGTGTGTCTCATTGAACGAAACTCATTGGCAGAAACGCGGTTTTGAACTGGCGAATGACGATGAGCAAAACACCATCTCTATATTCATACTTATATTGGCTAAGCGCGTTTGTTTAACTGTGATTGAAATGAAGCTGAAAAATAAATAAATCAGAGACCAAACCATTGCAACGCATTTGGATTTGCATTCAAACTTCAAATTATGGAGGAAAGTCTAAGAAACATAATCACACAATAGTTTAAAGATGGATATTATTACCGTATCTAAAATACCGTTTCAACACACGCTTGAGGAAAATATTTACTTACAAAATTGATATTCTATTGGAAAAACGCAGTGTTGCACCAACTTTTGCAATCTGGATGTTAAGCTTTGCTCTTTCTTCTACTGAGCTAAATAAAATTACCCCTCTCGGTCGACATCGATCAGAATCTACATTATCATGTTAAAAAAAAATTAATATAAGCTAGAAAGAAAAAAAAAAACCGTTGAGATTGAGCTTTATTTCGATTGATTGAAGACTGCTGCTTAGAATGTTAGGTCACCCGTTTTAGTTAACTATTGCATCATCATGTACAGCTGTAAGACTATTCAAAAGAGTTACTATACATTTTGTAATCTGTAAGATCATCTACGCATAATCGCTATTGTAATTATTGTCATTGTATACAAACAAATGTACAATGTATGTTTCTTGTCCCACATTTGGGTAACCTTTTTTTTCGTTTCAAATATTATGAAAACAAAATTGTTTATGTGTCTTCTATTGGTCAGCTTACACTGTTTTCGAGTGATAGCAGTTGATTGTAATCTTTTAGAAAATGCCTATCTCCGCGCCATTCGGTTTTTTTTGCAAAGCTTCCCCCGGAAAAAGAAACATTCCATTCAGTTGACTCTAAAACTTTAGAAATTTCTTTTTGGTGAAAAACTACTTACTACTTTTATTGGAAACTGTTTAAATCTGTTGATCGGAGAGAGAACGTTTCAAACAAAAAAAAAATCATTTTGAAGATCAGTTATAACTTGTTTAAAAAACAACAACAACAAATGCGGGCACGATTGTGTATGTATTGTTTAGGCGATCGGATAGGAAAACAATATTGTTTCTTGTTTTTATTAGTCGGTAAGCAGAATATTTTATATACAATATCTATTATAAAAATAACAAATAATAACACCCATGAAAAAACCTTAAACAATATCAATACTAATAAATATCAATAAACGATTATTAAGTCATATCAGTTTCTTTGTTTTTGGTTTTCAAAGTTCCGAAAGTTCTTTTCCCAAGTGTTTGGTTCATTGTTTCTCGGTCAGAAGGGTGTCCCGACTGATTCAGTTGTCATTCTTCTGGTCGATATTTTTAAAACATTTCTCCGCTGAACAGTGTAACCTCTGATTGCATCGATCGTTAACCCCGACTTCATTTCCCGTCTTAAAATAGTCTATGAAAGCTTTCAAAAGCCGGTCAATAGTGTGAGAAACAATTGGAATTGTTAACATTACGACATGATCTGAAGAACCCGTAGAGATCTCAATCATATCATCTTGACGCTGACAGTTATACGCATTCTACAACGTGTCAGGAACTTAAAATTATAATGCAGAGCTGTTGGGTTTATATCGTTATATAACAAGAACAGAATAGTTTAGAGAGCCATATAGCGGTATAGCCACAGCCAGAAGACTTCGATTCGACTAGGAAAGAAGTATAAAGAAGTTAAAGTGGTATTTCACTAAAACAGACATCGAAGTAAACGGACTCTGCAGTGCATGGTTGATTGAATATTCTTCTATGGGATCTTGGAAACAGTCCATACAGATCAATGTTTCTCTTTAGCTGTTAAGTTCAGCTCGCAAAATTAAGGATTACGACAAATTGTTCTCGACTTCCATACCATTTTGAAAAGCTTGTATAGTTAACATGATTACGACCTGGTTTCAAGTCTTCATTAATATCTGTTGCAATTTCTGGTCATTATCATGAAACTTGGGTCGCAGTACAAATTTAGGTAAAATGACATTATGATGCCAGTTTTAACCATTAAAATTTGTCCTCAAATGTCAAAGGTACATCATTCTTCTTTTAATTTATTTCAATTCACGTTTGTCAATGTCTTTTTAGTTGAGTATGTATTCAATTCTTACTACCGTCATTAAATTCCACATTCCACAGATGATTCTACGTGCGTCAATCGTTGCCGTTCATAAGTATAAATATTTTCAAAAACTCTACCTCGATTTTCTTGTTTTACTCTTTTTACATAAAAAAAATCCGGCCCACACAACTGGGTCTGGCGACTTCAAGTCGCCAATTTTGTTGCTTTTTCCCTCCTGTTTTTCTAGAATAAGACATTGAAAAGCCGGCCTTATGCCTACTAATACAGGTTACAGATTTCCCTCATGGTTAATGGTGGGGATTCTGATATTTTTAACACCAATTTTTCACAAATCGCACGTCCCGTGCAAAAATCGCCGAGGATGCACGAGCACGATTTCTCATCCAAAACGGACGAACCAAGATGTTTACAATCTCGTGCCGCGCAGCTCAGCGCAACAAAAAATGTGAAAAAAAAAGATTGCACATTTTTGCCCGGGTCCCGCCCCCGGAATGATGAGATTCGCGGGTACAGAAATAGAACACTCTCTCGTACTAACATATCTATATATGTATGTATCTCCCTACCTAGTTTGCGAAGCTTAGTCAATAGTTTTAAGTGCTATACTTACACGATTACCGGTAGGCAGGCATTCTATAGCTTCGAAGCCGGTTTCTTTTGAGCCTATTCATCTTGCGATGACCGCAAATTTGCGCAATATTGTTGTTTGTGCTAAGCATACAGCTTTTTTGAGTGGCAGCTGGCAGCTAGTTGCTAGATATGTAGTTGAATTCCGTCAATGAATTCCTTCGAATCAATCAAGAGACTACATTTTAATATATGGGATCGGAATAAAAAAAGTTGGTTGGTATCGGCGCAGTTGCTCGTCTGACTCGTCGATGGACCATATGGATGGAGATGCAATTTTATGTGATTGCATTTCGACATCAGCTAGATACAATCTGTTATTCAACGAAACATGTGAGATTTTTTCGTTCGCGTTTTCGTTATCATCTGCCAACCAGTCAACGTATTTCACCAATTATCGACTCAACAACTCACGATGGGTTCACGTGGAAATAGACATGCAAATTAAGATAGCAACGATGATGGTATAAAAATACTGGTCCCACACTTCATCCCTGTGGCCACGTGACTGACCTGACAGGTTGCTAAGCCAGCTCAAATTAACGAGATCAAATCTCAAAGGTATTTTCATTTGATAATATATCTATTTCAGTCTAAAGAGCTTCAATGAGAACAATGCAATGTTTTGCAAGTACCATATTGTCTGTTCGATTCAATTGCCTCCGTTATGACCAATATTTGATATTATAAATCTACATATTTCATAAAAAAAATTCATTTAGGGGTTATGGGTGGGGGGCTGGTAAACGGTGAATAATGTGCAACACGAGACCCCATAGTGGTCATATCACCTCTTATTCACAACTCCTATCTCTACCTCCCCGTGGTACCGGCTGGGATGCGAGTAACCTAAGCGGAGATCGGGTACCCAATCCCAGTGGATGCTTTGGTCGCATGCAGACTGAGAAGGTGGCCGCACGCGTCTGTTCCCCAGGTCAGGGGCGGCATGCAACAACAACCGAGCGTCTGTTCTCCAGGTCAGGGGCGGCTCAAACAGCGTCTGTCTTGCAGCAAGCGGCTGAATTTATGAAATGCGGCTCCCGCCAGCTAAGTCCAAGATGGCAGCCCCATCGCGGGATAGGGACTTTAGGCTAACAACCTACTGCTCCTGATATCTTGTATTGTTACAGAAACTGAGAGAAGAAATAACCGAATTGGAACTTTGGCAACGACTTTTAGCATGAAAACACGGACTAGAATTGGAACTTGGAATGTTTTGACCCTTGCCCAGCCAGGAAAGCTGGCTCAACTTGCTAGAGAAGCAGCCGCCTCAAGCTAGAGATATTGGGACTGAGCGAAGTCCGTTGGCCTAATACTGAAGAACACAAGACACTGTCCAGGCAAGTACTGCTTTACTCTGGCATACAAGGAGAACATGCTACTCGGGAACGAGGAGTTGGTTTCCTGTTAAGCCCGCAGGCGCATGCGGCCCTCATAAGATGGGAACCGATAAACGAAAGAATAATCGTAGCCAGATTCAGAACACGGGTTAGAAATCTTACAATGGTCCAGTGTTATGCGCCAACTGACGTTGCCGATTTGCAGGAGAAAGATCAGTTTTACAGTCAATTGAACAGCGTGGTTGAGAGAATTCCGAAGGGTGACATTCAAATCCACTTAGGCGACTTCAACGCAAAGATTGGCTCCGATAATCAGGACTTTGAGCGCATCATGGGGCGCCATGGTCTAGGACAGATGAGCGAAAACGGAGAGCTGTTTGTAGAATTTTGTGGCAACAACAACATGGTGATCGGTGGATCGCTCTTCCCCCATCGACCAGCACATAAGGTCACTTGGGTATCCCGAGATGGCCGAACAGAAAATCAAATTGACCACATCTGCATCAGTCGAAAATGGAGAAGGAGCCTTCTTGATGTCCGCAACAAACGAAGCGCAGACATCGCATCTGACCATCACCTCGTCCTCGGCGAAATACGACTGAGAGTTGCGCGTGTCCAACGGCGCGAGGAGAAAGTCGGGTGTCGATACGACGTCCGCCGGTTGGAGAATCCAGAGGTGAAAAGGGAATACGTTGAACAGCTAGAATCCCGGGCCTCGGAGCTGCCGACAGACGGAACAGTCGAAAAACAGTGGTGTGGAATCAAGAATGCCTTTATCACGACGAGCCATGGTACTCTCGGTAAAGTTTGTGGAAGACGAAGTGAATGGATGTCGGATGAAACCTGGAGGATGATCGATGATCGGAGAAAGGCGAAAGTCGGAATTGAGCAGGCATGTACCGGGTCAGCCAAAGCAGCCGCCCGCTTACGATATGCGGAGCTGGAAAAGGCAGTTAAAAGAGCTTGTAGACGAGACAAGAGAGCCTGGACAAATTCCCTAGCCGAAGAGGGAGAAAGAGCCGCCGCCATTGGAGATATCCGATTATTATATGATATTTCTCGCCGCCTTAGTGGTGCAAGGACTAATGCATGAATGCCGCTGAAAAACCGAGCAGGTCAGCTGCTGACAGATCGAACAGATCAGCTCAAGCGTTGGACTGAGCATTTTGATCAACTTTTCCGAGTTACAAATAGCAATGGCCAACAGAACCCGCAGCTCGAGGCGCCCACAGTAAGTCGCATTAATGGCGTCAACTCGGAAGCGCCCTCGCTGGCTGAAATAGAAGCGGCAATCAAGGACATGAAATCCAACAAAGCGCCTGGAATCGATTGCATTCCTGCTGAAATGCTCAAAGCCGACCCTGCCTTGTCAGCACAAATGTTGCACCGTCTTTTCGCTGACATTTGGTATACTGCAACATTCCCGGCCGACTGGATGCAGGGTATCCTCGTAAAGGTCCCAAAGAAAGGAGACCTAACAGAGTGCGGTAACTGGCGTGTCATAACTTTGATCTGTACAACCCTCAAAGTACTCTGCAAAGTGATCCTGAACAGGATCCAGGAGAAAATCGACGCTACACTCCGACGGCAACAAGCTGGATTCCGATCCGGACGATCATGTGTGGACCACATCACAACGCTACGAATCATACTGGAACAAATCAACGAATTCCAGGACTCTCTTCTGCTGGTGTTCGTTGATTTCGAAAAAGCATTCGACCGACTCAACCATGAAAACATCTGAGCGGCTCTAAGGCGACGAGGGGTCCCAGAGAAACTAGTCCATCTCATCGAAGCACAATACGAGGCATTTTCGTGCAAGGTCTTGCACGACGGTGTCTTGTCCGAGCCAATCCCGGTAACTGCTGGAGTGAGACAAGGATGTATTTTATCACCGCTACTTTTTCTAATCGTAATGGATGAGATTCTGACTGGATCGATCGACTGTGCACCGAACCGGGGATTGCCGTGGAATCCTTCAACAATGGAGCATCTGAACGACCTTGACCTGGCAGACGATATTGTTTTGCTCGCCCAAACACAACAAGACATGCAGAGCAAACTCAATGACCTCACCGAAAGCTCCAAGGCAGCAGGTCTCAAAATCAATGTCGGAAAGACCAAGTCGATGGAAATCAATACAGAAAATCGTTCCAATTTCGTGGTAGCTGGACAACAGGTTGAGACAGTGGAGTGCTTCCAGTATTTTGGTAGCCAGATTACGCCTGATGGTGGTACCAAGAAGGACATCGAAACCCGGATCAGAAAAGCCCGATTTGCGTTTGCGAATCTCCGAAACATCTGGCACTCACGCCAGATTTCTCTACGAACGAAAATTCGAATCTTTAACTCAAACGTCAAATCCGTATTGCTGTACGGGTGAGAAACTTTGTGCACATATGCGGTGACGACGCGAAAACTGCAAGTTTTTGTGAATCGCTACCTGCGGAACATCATCCGCGCTTGGTGGCCTGGCAACTGGATCTCAAACGTTGAATTTCATCGCCGGTGTCATCAAAAGGCGCTAGAAATCGAGATTCGGGAACGTAAGTGGAGATGGATTGGGCACACGCTGCGAAGAGATGAAAACGAGATTTGCAGAGAGGCGCTTGACTGGAATCCAGAAGGGCATCGAAGAAGAGGCAGGCCCAAAAGCTCGTGGCGGCGAAGTCTAGCCGCTGAAATCCGCACAGTTGACGAGAACCTTGGCTGGCAGCAAGTGAAGACGCTGGCTCCGGATCGCCAGCAGTGGAGATCTTTTATCTCAGCCCTATGCGCCGGTCAATCGGCGCTGGACCCTTAGGTAGGTAGGTAGGTTATAGGTGGGGCCATCCGGGCATCTGATTGAAGCGCTTCTAGAGGAGAGCATTGGGCTAGATCACCAGCAAGGAATCGTGAATTGAGAACGAGTCTGTCTCCCCACCCAGTTGAGCGCTTCGTATTGTAACGCCTTGATTCAGAGGTTCGATAAGTTTGATGTGTTCTTTCGAGGGAGAAAATTCAATACTATCTCTATCTAAAAATATAAATGCCTCTGTTTACATTCTTTATCCCTTGAAATAGTCCATTCAAAGACATTTTGTTTTAATCGAGTTTATGAATCTTGTACAAGTTACAAAGTAAAAGTTGCTTGCTGCTACTGGCTACCCAAGCAATCGAAAGTCACGTTCTTACTTAAAGATGAAACTTGGAAGTTTACATTTGGCTGAATCAATATTTTACGGGAGTTTCAGGTACTCATATCACGTAAAAGCTACTCAGGAACATCCATCGCTTTTTGAAAAATTTAAATATCGATAACGAAACTTCTGAGCGCTTTTGATGCAACTTCTTTCAAAAAGGTCGGTTACGTTCACTAAGCAATTTTTAACGAACCGTTCAAGATACTTTCTAAGTATCAAGATACTTAAAGTGTTTTTTTTTTCAGCTATGACATTTACAATGGAATATATCTAAGGTTAAAATATGTAAAAAAAAAATAAATGCGTGAATCAATAAACTTTTTATGATGAAACATTATTTCATCGATCATACGCGATGTCAAATGAAATTAAGTTTAAATACTAATTATTAAAGTGGCAATGAACTATTACAGGATTGGTTGAGAGGCTGGTGAGTTTCATTGCAATCTAGAGATCTGCGGTTCAATTTTCAAAGTGTAAGTGCTTTTGTAATCAAAACTATAATGGAGGCGTTTGGGATCAGGGTGCAAGTATCTATTTCAAAAGTTTCGAGAAAACGTGCTTCAAAGTTGTTAAGATGCTCGATTTTTCATATATTTTTTCGAATTCGAGCAGGTTTAATTCAATCGAAAGTGTTCAAAAAATTATAAAAATGCACCAGATGTACATTGAAACATGAAGAATCGTTATGTATACTTAACTCAAAATTGATGATTTTGGACTTGCACCCCTCTGATCCTGAGGGCCTCTAATAGTTTCGTTTAGTTCAAAACAAACGATAGAATTTTTGCAGATTTTTAAAATAAGTTTGAGGTATCGTGAAATGGGGTAACATTGATCACCGGGATAACTTTTAACGACATGAAATTTTTCCACAAAATTCGGTCAAGGGAAAACGCGTGTAAATTGGTGAAATCGTTTATTTAAAAAATCAAATTTCAAGTTTATTTAGTATAAAATTCAGGAAAAATATTCAGTTAGACTTCCGCTTTTCCAAATTCGAATTGCCGGGCCTTACGCTTAACCCCTGCCATCAGATTTTGTACAGCCACCTTGTCCACCTTCTTCGCCGCAGAAAGTCAGTTTGCCTTGAACTGCTGCTCGTCCTTACCAGTTTTTTGGTCTTCTTTAGGTTCCGCTTGACAATAGCCCAGTATTTCTCAATTGGGCGGAGCTCTGGCGTGATGGGAGGGTTCTTGTCCTTGGGAACCACCTGCACGTTGTTGGCGGCGTACCACTCCATGGCCTTTTTACCGTAATGGCAAGATGCCAAATTCGGCCAAAACAGTACGGAACAACCGTGATTCTTCAGGAAAGGCAGCAGACGTTTATTCAAACACTCTTTCACGTAAATTTCTTGGTTGACAGTCTCGGAAGCTATGAAAATGCTGCTTTTCAAGCCACAGGTACAGATGGCTTGCCAAACCAGATATTTCTTCGCAAACTTTGACAGTTTCATGTGCTTGAAAATATCTGCTACCTTTCCCCTTCCTTTTGCCGTATAAAACTCCTGTCCCGGAAGCTGCTTGTAGTCGGCTTTGACGTAGGTTTCGTCGTCCATTACCACGCAGTCAAACTTCGTCAGCATCGTCGTGTACAGCCTCCGGGATCGCGCTTTGGCCGTCGTATTTTGTTTATCATCGCGATTTGGAGTCACTACCTTCTTGTAAGTCGATTGTCCGGCTCGTTTTTTAGCTCGATGCACGGTTGTAGACGATACACCCAGCTTATTTGCGGCATCTCGGAGAGAGAGGTTAGGGTTTCGCTTGAAACTACCGGCAACTCTCTTTGTCTTCTCAGCGGCTTCCGGTTTTCGATTTCCCCCCCGATTCAGACTTCCTGGCTGTCGACAAACGTTCCCCAAACACTATAATTACATTTGTAACGGTTGATTTGGCAACTTTTAGCGATTTTGCCAGCTTTGCGTGCGGGAAGCTCGGGTTTTTGCGATGCGCGAGCTAAATTTTGATACGCTGCTCTTCTTTCTTGGACGGCATTTTGACAACTGAAGAGGGAATTCCATAATCAAAATAGGAGCAACATTCTACACACACAAACCTTCAAAATGAGGGGTGTTCAGGTTTTTTAAATGCAAAATTGAAAGAAATATGTCAAGTTAATATTGACTAGAGATGTACCGAATAGTGGTATTCGGCGAACGGCCGAATACCGAATATTGACCTTTTCAACTATTCGGCCAAACGAATATTCGGCCGAATATTCGGCCGAATATTCGGTCGAATATTCTATAGAGTTTTCAATGAAAAAACCTTAAGCGATTATTTCAATGCTTTCTATTTTTTCCATATTAAAACCTCTCATGTTTTTAGCCGATTATTTTCAACCAGATGATATTATCGGATGATATATTACAAGATATTGTTTTAGTAGGGGTCTTTCTGATTTTTAAAATGTCAGCAATAACTGAAAAGACATCAGATGACTAGTCGCTTCGAGGGCGTTTATCACCGAAGCGATTGCGTTCCTGTGAAATCTGGGATAAAACATGTCGAAATAGGTACAAGGCTATTTGAAATTGCTTCTCTGATATTGAATTAGATGAAGGTCGAATTTGAGCAAGATATCTTTAAAATAGTTGTTGAAAAGATAGATGATCTTTAACCTTAAGCAAACCATACTTTCAACCGCACGTATCCAGACGATCAGGCAACCAGAACGATTTTTGAAAAAAAAAAATATAATTATAAAGGGAAATTTTGAAATTTTTGAAAAATTGAACACAAAATCAAATTAATTTTAAAAAGGAATTTGAGAATTTTATTTGATTTAGCAAATAATCTGAATAAACCCGAGCAATCCCCGTGAAGTATTAAACAATATCTGGACATCCCGTCTAGATTCGACTTAACTGGGTTCTTTACTGGATTTATGGGCAAGCCTGCATATAGCCAGAAAATTTGGAATAAACTATAAACAAAGTATAAAGCGATACCGTTCAGCATTCTCCTGTACGATCTACAGTGAAATATACGCGGTTTCACCATAGATGTTTTGCTGAAACCATAATGATGATTTTGTAGCTTTTACAACATTACTTTTGGATATTTTATAAATTATCAAAAATTATTTGAAAAATTTACTAGTCTGTAGTAGATATTCGGCCTATTCGGCCGAATACTTAGCTCAATTATTCGGTGAGCCGAATATTCGGCTTAACGGTTTTTTGGCGATATTCGGCGCCGAATATTCGGCCGACCGAATATTCGGTACATCTCTAATATTGACCAAATTTTGACCGTATCACCCTTAATTTCACGTATTTCTTTTACATCTTATTGTTGTAAATTTTGTATTTCTAGCAAGTTTGAAGGAAATAGCGAATTACCTAGTTTTAAATAAGATATTTTTTCATATGTAATGCATTTTGACAAGTACGACCCGCTTAAAACTGACTTTGTTTTTTTTTCTCAGTTTTCTGTTGACAGTTAACTTTGGTGTGTTTTTTGAGACATCTGGTGGCCCAGCCGAAAAACAAAAACTGGTTCGGAAAGGTTGTTAAAATTTTTACACAAGTTTAGTGAGCCTTTACGTCTGTTTTCTGAGGTGTAGTTATTCATTAAACGTTTAATGGCCTGGTTTGACCAACGGCAATTGATTAATTATGGGAAAAGGTACCGATAATCTTAGAATTGATTACTGATTCTATGGAACTGTGATAACGTCAATGTAAAACTTGTCATTTGAATAACTTCTTGTTTCTAAATATTCATAACTGGTTGACATTGAACATTGAATACTCTTAAACTTCCATTGACCTTCTGTACAAGTCAGCTTCAAACGACTTCGTAGGAAATTTTCCCACGTCAGATGAGAGGTAAAACAAGCGTCTTTACTAGATGTAAATCTTTTACTTCAAACTAACTAACATGCAAATGAAACCAGCCCTGCATTGTACCAATCTCGGATTGCGTCATTTACGTTGTCCAGGGTGGACACAGTCAGCAAATCAACCGGTCCCATCCGGTTCTGCTGCGAAATCGGTAGAAATCGAGCCACTTGGAAAAATCTGGAGGGTAGATCTCCCATTAGACGCGTCCTTCGCATGTTGTCAACGTTATGACACACATATTGGTCCCGCTACCATACCCTTTTGAAGGCAAAGCTACACAAGATCCACGCGTTCGAACGTGTTGCAACAGGATTAGAATTGGATCGTTTTTCACCGGCGGTGGTGTGCAGTCGTTGGTGGTTTACTCACACTCGATGCACACGATTTGCTGCAAGCAAGCGTTATGGAAAGCTATAAACAACCAGATCCAGAATGAGTAAAAGGGGTAAACCAGGTACAAACGCGAATGAATCGTATTCCGGTTAGAACTGGACTGGACTCGCGGATGGATGGTGGGCAGAGCTAATAAAAAACCAGTTGATCGGAATGTAGCCCACCACACAATCTGTACACCGGACACGTTCACGTTCCTTCACCTGGTAGAATTAATGGAAAACTAAGTGAAGAAGTCGAAATTGTACTAGTTTGGCGTTAAACGATAAAAACTTGAGAACTGTCAGTACACTTAAGGTGGCAATTTCATGATTGAGTTTTGTCGAATGATCGAATATGTATATATTGTAGGTTGATCCAAATAATTGACCTGTGCAAAATTTCAACTCGATCGGTGTTGATTTAGGGGTGCCTCTAAGCGCTCAAAGTTTCAGTTTTTACCCTCAAAAAATCACCATAGGGGGGGCCAAGGGAAATCGAAAAAAATCGAAATTTTAATTTTGATGCCAAATGACTAAAATGCATGAAACGTCGAGATGAAGTGTTATCTAGAAAAAAAATTTGGCTAAAAATCGACTTTGACTAAACATAAATATGTACTGGTGCATCGAAAATTGAAAGCATGAAAAAGTAAAAAAAAGAGAGTGTCATAAAATCAGCTCCTCGAAGGATCTCCAACCCTCTTCATATCCAAAAAGGAAGTGCTACATACCATGTGCTTTGATTTTGCTAGTCAGCGTATCCCCCTATACCCTAATCTGCAAAGGGAAGTATTTGTAGAACATGAATGGGTGCCGACATGGAGCTGAAAAGGTATCAGAGGAGAATTTATCTCTACCGAGCATTCCGGGTGAAATCTATCCATACATGTACGAACGAATGTATGTAGTTACAAAGCTTATAATATCCCGTAGGGAGTGCTCCACGGGATGCGGCAACCACAAACAGAGGGTTTCGGGAAAAATAGTTGTAGGAAGAGCAGAACCAAATCTCAAATCGAACACAGTGGGATAATCAGCATTTATTCACAGTTTTATCAAATTAAATTTGAAAAACAATCAGAGATTTGAGAATTACATTTGAACGTAGTGGATTGATTTGATACTCCTTTGTTTTGAGAGCTCCGTATGAAATTTATTTATTATAAAATCAACAGATCATATATTGATCCAAATGATATTCAAAAATTAAGAGACTAACTACAAATACAAATCTACACTGAACACTAAGAATTCTTCTTCGGAATACAACCTTCGAAACGTCAACATCAAAATGCTCTGAGAAGCGGTTAAAAGTCTTGATGACGCCGATTATTGCAGAGTTGGCCCCGTAATTGTTTAGTCTAACAGGAACGAAGAGCTGAAGATCCCGATTCCTCAAACCACGAGGTCGAACGCTAAGTGTAAGAACTTCCTAAAGTGAGTCGATTCCTTATGAAAGCAGATCAGCGGCGAAAGATGCACGAGTGGCGGTCCTGCGCGTTTGCAGCGTGTTGATGTCGATCAGGCGGCAGCGGCTTTCGTAGCAGGGAAGTCGAAAAGGGTCTTGCCAGTTTTAGTGTTGAAGGGCATACCTTTAAAAACGTCGTTGGATGGCTTCGATGCGATCAGAGCGGTTTTGATAATATGGGCAGCAAACCGCAGAAGCATATGCAAGGATCGATCGGACCAAACTACAATAAAGACTAGCCCTCCAGGCAGTAGATGTCGGAAGCCTTGTCTACGATATAGTTGATATTAGTCTTAAAATCCAGCCGTACGTCAAGATTCACTCCAAAATCCTTCAAGTGTCGATCTTGAGAGATTGCATCGTTTTCAAGGAAATAAACGGCTGAGAACGGGCGTCGTTTGCGAGAAAATGATATTACTGCGCATTTACTACGGTTTAAAGGTAGGCGATTGGCATCACACCAGGAGGCAAAGAGGTTAAACTGGTTCTACAGGAAGTTCACATCTTCGGGGCCATTCAAAGAGTAGAACAGTTTCAAGTCGTCGGCATAAGCTAATTTTGGTCCATCGAGCAGTTGCAGCACGTCATTGGTAGATCAGGAATACTATTGGCCCTAGATTAGGATTGCCATCCGTCCCGCAAAAGCGGGACATGTCCCGCTTTTTTGTTGAATGTCCCGCTGTCCCGCTTTTTCCTCAAAATGTCCCGCTTTTTTCATGGAAAACTTTTAGAAAGATCACTGGGAAAAAATCAAACTTTAGCCATTCCAATATTTCCAATTTTACAATTCTAAAGGACAGTAGTTAATGATTTATTAACCTTCCAAAGCCGTTTAGTTTTTTGTCGTTAATTTGATCATTATTTTCATAAAACATACTTGGTTTGTCAAAATTCCCAGTTCTTCAGTATATTGGAATGATGATGAAGTTGTTTGAAATGAGCGCTTCGAACAGCTTTGGAGGGTTTAAACAACACTACATATGAAAAAAATATTTCGTTCCAATAGAATGTTGAATATTATTTTGTTCGATGCGTTTATTTCCTACCTGGCAGAACAAACTTTCCGCAAGGCCTTTAATTATTATACAAATACTATACTTATAGGCAGTTATTGGCTTCACAGTTAAGTTCAATGTCTAGAAGATGCCTTCATGAAAACTGGATTTTTAAGTAGATAAGCTTGACTGATTAAAAAGTATTGTGAGTTAGAGTTGGAAATATGCGGTGCATAATTATCATGAGCTGATATAAATTTGTTCCCTGCTAAATGTCTTTGAATAAGATAAGAGTATATTAAGTGAAACTTTCAAAAAAGTGATTATACTTTTTTCTCAATCGGAAAAAAAACAAGCACTTTTGTTCTTAAAGTACGTTCAACCAATGCAATGTAAATAATTTTGGTATGAAGAAAATATTATTGAGGTTGCTTCCAAATGATTATAGATCTTAATTTTTCCACAGAATCTTACTTTAATTGCCATACACCACCTCTTTCGACTAGATTTTTCAAAGAATACAATACAGACTACAAGTCATCTTGAGTTTTCAAATTTCTGAAACAACTTCGAAATATATTTTTAATACAAAAAGGTTTTTACGCGATATCAAATCCGACGTTCACAAGTGAGACTTGAAATATTTCTATCATATCATATAACTATATAACTATCATATAACGTTTAATTTGCTACAACCGTGGAAAATAATCGTGTTTATGGCAAAAAACCGTTAGAAGTCTTGAATGTAAAACTGAGCAAAATCAATCCGCGATCAAAATAACTTGTGTACTTTCTATTAATCACTTTGTCTGATGGTATTCGTATAGGTTTGAAAATACAATTAAGCTTTTTTTTAAGTTTCTAAAATGTTCCGCTTTTTTTGGCTGTGTCCCGCTTTTTTGTCGTGAAATGTCCCGCTTTTTTCTGAAAGTATCTGGCAAGCCTACCCTAGATGACTTCCCAGAGGCACGCCTGATGAAGCTGAGAACTGCCTGGAAAAACAGTGACTCGTACGAACTGTCAACTTACGTCCAGTCTACATAGTAACTGCGGAACCAATCAAGAAACCTATTTAAGATGTATCAAAGATGCTCGAGAATTTATTGGCAAAGAGATCGCAGATTCCGGAGTCAGAGTTCGCCATGATGCCATCGAGGTACATGCAGCACGGTGTTCCAGGTTCATTCCGCTGATTCTTGACGTGATTCCAGGATGTGTGATGTGTTCTTGGTATGTGGAGATTTGTGCTTGTTGTAATTTCGAAGGGCACGCCGTTATGTCGCTTTGAGTTGTCGTAAAGCTGCTGTAGCTCATGGAGTCCGAGGATTCGCATTGGTGATGCATTTCGGCACATGACGGTCGATTACGTAGTTTGGGATGTGCGAGAAAGTGTTGTTCAGGATCGCCCCTGATGGCATGGATTGATAGCATCAGACCTTTCTTTGGTGAAATAAAACACACTCATTCTTAAAAACATTATAAACTATTTAGTGGACTGTACAAGGATTTCGATAGCTAAACTTATTACAATTTTTGACAGACAAACACAAACTATGGTCCCTTTTGGAACTTTCCGACTATGGCCATTCCGGCCTCTGACTTGGCCATGCTGGCCTCTGACTTGGCCACTCGGGCCTCCGACTTGTTACCGTGATGATCTGTCTCCGATGGTGGTTGGGTGCGAAAAGAGGCCGAGCCTTGGGCTGACTCTGGCTGGACCCTTCGGAAAACCCTCTTCGTGGCCGAGGAAAAGCCAATGGTTTTGGCGCGCATCTAAGCCGTTAATGCGCGCAGCATCGCCATATTGCTACTGGGTTATTTCGTCTCTCAGGGTGGTTCATGGTGACCCGTTCGTTCCGGAACAAGTGTCGACTGCAGCATTAGGGTCTGCTAATTTGAGCTCGGATTCCCCGAAATCGGCGCTCATGTAGTCCAAGTATAAGGGTGTGAGTTTATCAACGGAGGTACACAATCTAGAGTTATCGAATATAACCAGTAAAGCCGGGTGATGTGGGACTACTTTAACTAACGGTGCAGGTGCTGTGGTGTCGATAGTTGGGAAACGGGACCCATCATTGGCGAAGCAAAGATCAAGCATCCGGCCGTTCTCGTTTACAACACTGTTGATCTGACGTTAAGTTGCTGTACTCAAAGGGTCTAGAATGATGTACGGAGGAGCCGAAAAAGTAGAGCGTTCTGGATCTGGATACAGAAAGTTATCTTGGCTGGAGCACCACTTTAAACATGGCATGTTAAAATCGCCTAAGACGATTATGTCATCTTCTGGAGCGCAGGAAGAGCTTATTTTAGGATTCTTTAGGATTTTTAGGATTCAGAATCTCACGATCAGGAGGCAAATATAGTACGCTAACGTGTAGCTTCCGATCACCGAGTTCCGACCACACCAGCTCAAGATTATGGCAAGATTCATCATCGATTAGCAAAGCTCTGAATTTGAACGCTACGGCGAGTAACACCCCATCACCTGTGGTCTTTTTGCTGTTACGGGGGCTTCGATCGCAACGAAACACTGAACACACATATGATAGAAATCTTTATTCTCGTTTGAAGTAGTTGAATTTGAATTTTATGCTGTGTTGCCTAGTTTTATTTTACCTTAATAATTTTTTTTTTAAAGTTCTCAAGTGTATCACGTTCACATAGCAATTAAAGTCTTAATTTCTTGAGCTTGAGCTTGCTATACAACTACGGTCCTCCTAGGCCCCTCTTGGCCGATGGCTTAAGATAATCAACATTGGAAAATGAACCAATAACAAGGTGCAAAACATTCTCACTGCCAAACTTTGAGAATCTCAATTTTTAATATGAACCAATAACGACGCCGGCCAAGTCCATGTTGTTTATAGGGGAAATGAAGTGCAGCACATATGAAAGGGCACTGAATTCCGCTGAGAACTAGAAAAGACAAAAAGGCACATGTCTACAGTCTGACCCACAAAAAAAAGCAAAAAAATAGCATATTAACTATGTATATCGGCAAGATTTAAACGAAGGAGATAGTTTTTTTTACATAAGAAAAAGAAAAGACAAAAAACAATACTATGCAAAACGCCCAGAAAATAATGAATGTCATTTTAAACATTTTTCCCTGATTAAATGAATTTCTAAATTTATATTAACTTGGATATTCGATCATTATGTAATATTGATATCAATTTCAAGGTAATTTTGTCAATTTTGTCAATTTTGTTAATTTTGTCAATTTTGTCAATTTTTTTAATTTTGTCAATTTTGTCAATTTTGACAATTTTGTCAATTTTATCATGATTGTCATTTTTCTCATTTTTGTCTTTTTATTATTTTTATCATTTTTATCATTGTTGTCATTTTTTTGTCATTTTTGTCATTTTTGTCATTTTTGTCATTTTTGTCATTATTGTCATTTTTGTCATTTTTGTCATTTTTGTCATTTTTGTCATTTTTGTCATTTTTGTCATTTTTGTCATTTTTGTCATTTTTGTCATTTTTGTAATTTTTGTCATTTTTGTAATTTTTGTAATTTTTGTAATTTTTGTAATTTTTGTAATTTTTGTAATTTTTGTCATTTTTGTCATTTTTGTCATTTTTGTCATTTTTGTCATTTTTGTCATTTTTGTCATTTTTGTCATTTTTGTCATTTTTGTCATTTTTGTCATTTTTGTCATTTTTGTCATTTTTGTCATTTTTGTCATTTTTGTCATTTTTGTCATTTTTGTCATTTTTGTCATTTTTGTCATTTTTGTCATTTTTGTCATTTTTGTCATTTTTGTCATTTTTGTCATTTTTGTCATTTTTGTCATTTTTGTCAATTTTGTCAATTTTGTCATTTTTGTCATTTTTGTCATTTTTGCCATTTTTGTAATTTTTGTAATTTTTGTCAATTTTGTCAATTTTTGTCAATTTTGTCAATTTTGTCAATTTCGTCAATTTCGTCAATTTTGTTAATTTTGTCAATTTTGTCAATTTTGTCAATTTTGTCATTTTTGTCAATTTTGTCAATTTTGTCAATTTTGTCAGTTTTGTCAATTTTGTCAATTTTGTCAATTTAGTCAATTTTTTAAATTTTGTCAATTTTGTCAATTTTGTCAATTTTGTCAATTTTGTCAATTTTGTCAATTTTGTCAATTTTGTCATTTTTGTCATTTTTGTCATTTTTGTCATTTTTGTCATTTTTGTCATTTTTGTCATTTTTGTCATTTTTGTCATTTTTGTCATTTTTGTCATTTTTGTCATTTTTGTCAATTTTGTCAATTTTGTCATTTTTGTCATTTTTGTCATTTTTGTCATTTTTGTCATTTTTGTCATTTTTGTCATTTTTGTCATTTTTGTCAATTTTGTCAATTTTGTCATTTTTGTCATTTTTGTCATTTTTGCCATTTTTGTAATTTTTGTAATTTTTGTCAATTTTGTCAATTTTTGTCAATTTTGTCAATTTTGTCAATTTCGTCAATTTCGTCAATTTTGTTAATTTTGTCAATTTTGTCAATTTTGTCAATTTTGTCATTTTTGTCAATTTTGTCAATTTTGTCAATTTTGTCAGTTTTGTCAATTTTGTCAATTTTGTCAATTTAGTCAATTTTGTAAATTTTGTCAATTTTGTCAATTTTGTCAATTTTGTCAATTTTGTCAATTTTGTCAATTTTGTCAATTTTGTCAATTTTGTCAATTTTGTCAATTTTGTCAATTTTGTCAATTTTGTCAATTTTGTCAATTTTGTTAATTTTGTCAATTTTGTCAATTTTGTCAATTTTGTCAATTTTGTCAATTTTGTCAATTTTGTCAATTTTGTCAATTTTGTCAATTTTGTCAATTTTGTCAATTTTGTCAATTTTGTTAATTTTGTCAATTTTGTCAATTTTGTCAATTTTGTCAATTTTGTCAATTTTGTCAATTTTGTCAATTTTGTCAATTTTGTCAATTTTGTCAATTTTGTCAATTTTGTCAATTTTGTCAATTTTGTCAATTTTGTCAATTTTGTCAATTTTGTCAATTTTGTCAATTTTGTCATTTTTGTCAATTTTGTCAATTTTGTCAATTATGTCAATTTTGTCAATTTTGTCAATTTTGTCAATTTTGTCAATTTTGTCAATTTTGTCAATTTTGTCAATTTTGTCAATTTTGTCAATTTTGTCAATTTTGTCAATTTTGTCAATTGTCAATTTTGTCAATTTTGTCAATTTTGTCAATTTTGTCAATTTTGTCAATTTTGTCAATTTTGTCAATTTTGTCAATTTTGTCAATTTTGTCAATTTTGTCAATTTTGTCAATTTTGTCAATTTTGTCATTTTTGTCAATTTTGTCAATTATGTCAATTTTGTCAATTTTGTCAATTTTGTCAATTTTGTCAATTTTGTCAATTTTGTCAATTTTGTCAATTTTGTCAATTTTGTCAATTTTGTCAATTTTGTCAATTTTGTCAATTTTGTCAATTTTGTAAATTTTGTCAATTTTGTCAATTTTGTCAATTTTGTCAATTTTGTTAATTTTGTCAATTTTGTCAATTTTGTCAATTTTGTCAATTTTGTCAATTTTGTCAATTTTGTCAATTTTGTCAATTTTGTCAATTTTGTCAATTTTGTCAATTTTGTCAATTTTGTCAATTTTGTCAATTTTGTCAATTTTGTCAATTTTGTCAATTTTGTCAATTTTGTCAATTTTGTCAATTTTGTCAATTTTGTCAATTTTGTCAATTTTGTCAATTTTGTCAATTTTGTCAATTTTGTCAATTTTGTCAATTTTGTCAATTTTGTCAATTTTGTCAATTTTGTCAATTTTGTCAATTTTGTCAATTTTGTCAATTTTGTCAATTTTGTCAATTTTGTCAATTTTGTCAATTTTGTCAAATTTGTCATTTTTGTCAATTTTGTCAATTTTGTCAATTATGTCAATTTTGTCAATTTTGTCAATTTTGTCAATTTTGTCAATTTTGTCAATTTTGTCAATTTTGTCAATTTTGTCAATTTTGTCAATTTTGTCAATTTTGTCAATTTTGTCAATTTTGTCAATTTTGTCAATTTTGTCAATTTTGTCAATTTTGTCAATTTTGTCAATTTTGTCAATTTTGTCAATTTTGTCAATTTTGTCAATTTTGTCAATTTTGTCAATTTTGTCAATTTTGTCAATTTTGTCAATTTTGTCAATTTTGTCAATTTTGTCAATTTTGTCAATTTTGTCAATTTTGTCAATTTTGTCAATTTTGTCAATTTTGTCAATTTTGTCAATTTTGTCAATTTTGTCAATTTTGTCAATTTTGTCAATTTTGTCAATTTTGTCAATTTTGTCAATTTTGTCAATTTTGTCAATTTTGTCAATTTTGTCAATTTTGTCAATTTTGTCAATTTTGTCAATTTTGTCAATTTTGTCAATTTTGTCAATTTTGTCAATTTTGTCAATTTTGTCAATTTTGTCAATTTTGTCAATTTTGTCAATTTTGTCAATTTTGTCAATTTTGTCAATTTTGTCAATTTTGTCAATTTTGTCAATTTTGTCAATTTTGTCAATTTTGTCAATTTTGTCAATTTTGTCAATTTTGTCAATTTTGTCAATTTTGTCAATTTTGTCAATTTTGTCAATTTTGTCAATTTTGTCAATTTTGTCAATTTTGTCAATTTTGTCAATTTTGTCAATTTTGTCAATTTTGTCAATTTTGTCAATTTTGTCAATTTTGTCAATTTTGTCAATTTTGTCAATTTTGTCAATTTTGTCAATTTTGTCAATTTTGTCAATTTTGTCAATTTTGTCAATTTTGTCAATTTTGTCAATTTTGTCAATTTTGTCAATTTTGTCAATTTTTTCAATTTTTTCAATTTTGTCAGTTTTGTCAATTTTGTCAATTTTGTCAATTTTGTCAATTTTGTCAATTTTGTCAATTTTGTCAATTTTGTCAATTTTGTCAATTTTGTCAATTTTGTCAATTTTGTCAATTTTGTCAATTTTGTCAATTTTGTCAATTTTGTCAATTTTGTCAATTTTGTCATTTTTGTCATTTTTGTCATTTTTGTCATTTTGTCATTTTTGTCATTTTTGTCATTTTTGTCATTTTTGTCATTTTTGTCATTTTTGTCATTTTTGTCATTTTTGTCATTTTTGTCATTTTTGTCATTCTTTTCATTTTTGTCATTTTTGTCATTTTTGTCATTATTGTAATTTTTGTAATTTTTGTAATTTTTATAATTTTTGTAATTTTTGTCATTTTTGTCATTTTTGTAATTTTGTAATTTTTGTAATTTCAGTCATTTTTGTCATTTTGGTTATTTTTGTCATTTTTGTGGTTTTTGTCATTTTTGTCATTATTGTAATTTTTGTAATTTTTGTAATTTTTGTCATTTTTGTCATTTTTGTCATTTTTGTCATTTTTGTAATTTCTGTCATTTTTGTCATTTTGGTTATTTTTGTCATTTTTGTGGTTTTTGTCATTTTTGTCATTTTTGTCATTTTTGTCATTTTTGTTATTTTTGTCATTTTTGTCATTTTTGTCATTTTTGTCATTTTTGTCATTTTTGTCATTTTTGTCAATTTTGTCAATTTTGTCAATTATGTCAATTTTGTCAATTTTGTCAATTTTGTCAATTTTGTCAATTTTGTCAATTTTGTCAATTTTGTCAATTTTGTCAATTTTGTCAATTTTGTCAATTTTGTCAATTTTGTCAATTTTGTCAATTTTGTCAATTTTGTCAATTTTGTCAATTTTGTCAATTTTGTCAATTTTGTCAATTTTGTCAATTTTGTCAATTTTGTCAATTTTGTCAATTTTGTCAATTTTGTCAATTTTGTCAATTTTGTCAATTTTGTCAATTTTGTCAATTTTGTCAATTTTGTCAATTTTGTCATTTTTTGTCATTTTTGTCAATTTTGTCAATTTTGTCAATTATGTCGATTTTGTCAATTTTGTCAATTTTGTCAATTTTGTCAATTTTGTCAATTTTGTCAATTTTGTCAATTTTGTCAATTTTGTCAATTTTGTCAATTTTGTCAATTTTTTCAATTTTTTCAATTTTGTCAATTTTGTCAATTTTGTCAGTTTTGTCAATTTTGTCAATTTTGTCAATTTTGTCAATTTTGTCAATTTTGTCAATTTTGTCAATTTTGTCAATTTTGTCAATTTTGTCAATTTTGTCAATTTTGTCAATTTTGTCAATTTTGTCATTTTTGTCATTTTTGTCATTTTTGTCATTTTTGTCATTTTTGTCATTTTTGTCATTTTTGTCATTTTTGTCATTTTTGTCATTTTTGTCATTTTTGTCATTTTTGTCATTTTTGTCATTTTTGTCATTTTTGTCATTTTTGTCATTTTTGTCAATTTTGTCATTCTTTTCATTTTTGTCATTTTTGTCATTTTTGTCATTATTGTAATTTTTGTAATTTTTGTAATTTTTGTAATTTTTGTCATTTTTGTCATTTTTGTAATTTTTGTAATTTTTGTAATTTCTGTCATTTTTGTCATTTTGGTTATTTTTGTCATTTTTGTGGTTTTTGTCATTTTTGTCATTATTGTAATTTTTGTAATTTTTGTAATTTTTGTAATTTTTGTCATTTTTGTCATTTTTGTCATTTTTGTAATTTTTGTAATTTCTGTCATTTTTGTCATTTTGGTTATTTTTGTCATTTTTGTCATTTTTGTCATTTTTGTCATTTTTGTCATTTTTGTCATTTTTGTTATTTTTGTCATTTTTGTCAATTTTGTCAATTTTGTCAATTTTGTCATTTTTGTCAATTTTGTCAATTTTGTCAATTTTGTCAATTATGTCAATTTTGTCAATTTTGTCAATTTTGTCAATTTTGTCAATTTTGTCAATTTTGTCAATTTTGTCAATTTTGTCAATTTTGTCAATTTTGTCAATTTTGTCAATTTTGTCAATTTTGTCAATTTTGTCAATTTTGTCAATTTTGTCAATTTTGTCAATTTTGTCAATTTTGTCAATTTTGTCAATTTTGTCAATTTTGTCAATTTTGTCAATTTTGTCAATTTTGTCAATTTTGTCAATTTTGTCAATTTTGTCAATTTTGTCAATTTTGTCAATTTTGTCAATTTTGTCAATTTTGTCAATTTTGTCAATTTTGTCAATTTTGTCAATTTTGTCAATTTTGTCAATTTTGTCAATTTTGTCAATTTTGTCAATTTTGTCAATTTTGTCAATTTTGTCAATTTTGTCAATTTTGTCAATTTTGTCAATTTTGTCAAATTTGTCAATTTTGTCAATTTTGTCAATTTTGTCAATTTTGTCAATTTTGTCAATTTTGTCAATTTTGTCAATTTTGTCAATTTTGTCAATTTTGTCAATTTTGTCAATTTTGTCAATTTTGTCAATTTTGTCAATTTTGTCAATTTTGTCAATTTTGTCAATTTTGTCAATTTTGTCAATTTTGTCAATTTTGTCAATTTTGTCAATTTTGTCAATTTTGTCAATTTTGTCAATTTTGTCAATTTTGTCAATTTTGTCAATTTTGTTAATTTTGTCAATTTTGTCAATTTTGTCAATTTTGTCAATTTTGTCAATTTTGTCAATTTTGTCAATTTTGTCAATTTTTTCAATTTTTTCAATTTTGTCAATTTTGTCAATTTTGTCAGTTTTGTCAATTTTGTCAATTTTGTCAATTTTGTCAATTTTGTCAATTTTGTCAATTTTGTCAATTTTGTCAATTTTGTCAATTTTGTCAATTTTGTCAATTTTGTCATTTTTGTCATTTTTGTCATTTTTGTCATTTTTGTCATTTTTGTCATTTTTGTCATTTTTGTCATTTTTGTCATTTTTGTCATTTTTGTCATTTTTGTCATTTTTGTCATTTTTGTCATTTTTGTCATTTTTGTCATTTTTGTCATTTTTGTCATTTTTGTCATTTTTGTCATTTTTGTCATTTTTGTCATTCTTTTCATTTTTGTCATTTTTGTCATTTTTGTCATTATTGTAATTTTTGTAATTTTTGTAATTTTTGTAATTTTTGTAATTTTTGTCATTTTTGTAATTTTTGTAATTTTTGTAATTTCTGTCATTTTTGTCATTTTGGTTATTTTTGTCATTTTTGTGGTTTTTGTCATTTTTGTCATTATTGTAATTTTTGTAATTTTTGTAATTTTTGTAATTTTTGTCATTTTTGTCATTTTTGTAATTTTTGTAATTTCTGTCATTTTTGTCATTTTGGTTATTTTTGTCATTTTTGTGGTTTTTGTCATTTTTGTCATTTTTGTCATTTTTGTCATTTTTGTTATTTTTGTCATTTTTGTCATTTTTGTCATTTTTGTCATTTTTGTCATTTTTGTCATTTTTGTCATTTTTGTCATTTTTGTCATTTTTGTCATTTTTGTCATTTTTGTCATTTTTGTCATTTTTGTCATTTTTGTCATTTTTGTCATTTTTGTCATTTTTGTCATTTTTGTCATTTTTGTCATTTTTGTAATTTTGTTTTCGATACTTGTAGCAACTTGTGAAGATTTTGTGTAAGTTATAGAAAATTACTTCGAAATCAATTTTTATAAGTTTAAATTAACCAAATCCCACTGTTCAGATGTTTCGGTTTTCTTTATTTATAGCTGCATAGCCTGTAGATATATTTAGTGGGTAGATTTACGAATATGTAGAGGTATAACGGCACACATATCGATATGTTTAAAAACCTCAGCGGATGGAAATTTCCACTGTTAGTATTTTTTTCGCCTTCCCCATCTGTTGTTTGATTGGTGATGGTTTGGGTTGGGTTGGTTGCAGTGCAGGTGGCGCGACTGTTTTCCGCATTTTTCCCTCTACCTATATCATCCATTCGTTTTGTTTTGGTATAGCTTTTCAGCGACATTTTGCGAGGATGGGGGGAAGACAAGAGGGAGCATTTTCCACCCGCCACGCTTCCTGACCTCGGCCACAATCTTGACCCATTCCCACAGTGTGTATTGAGGAAAGTCTGTGGGTATGGTTGTGATTTTGTATCTTGTTACAGAGATTGTTGTGTCTGTTTAAAAGCGTTCATTTTCTCTGCCTCCGAATGAAGATGGTTGAAGGAACGGTTTAGCTGAAAGAGTCAAGGGTGGCCCCAGAGAGAGATAGATGGGAAGGAGACGAAAACTGCCTTCAAGGTGCATTACCTTACTGTTGCACGGCTTAGCATTTGTTTTTTCCCTGCTTAGAGTTGACATAAACCCTACCGTATGTATGCCAAATCTGCCAGCTGACGACGAGCGAACGTTGCCGGCAATTCGTGTAAGCAATTTGTCGTAAATGCAATTCTTCTTGAGCGTGCGTTTTTTGCTGCTGCTTTCTTGGAGTGGATTTTTTTAAGTCGCTATGCAAGCGCCTCGTGCCTTTTAGCCTAAGCAAGCATCAACGAATGCAATTTTGTAGAAATATGCTGAAAATGTTGTACGGCTTACAATGACGCAGAATGGTTTCAAATTTCAAGGTCAATTCTAGCGTTGATTGTCGTCAAGATGTCTCATTTTCTTTGGAATTTGACGTAGTGGAGGAAAAAACTACACTCAAATGTATTTAAGTATTACATTAAACATTGAAGAAATAAATCCAGAAAAATCTCCTACTGCTTTTTTCTGAAGATAAGTCTCGAATGATGAAATTTATTGAAATCAAATAAATAATACCGGTAGGAACTACTCATGTTCCGGTAATTTCGGATCTATTCGAGACGGATTACTATTATTACGATCTTTTAAATGCTTAAAATATTTGTTATGACTAAGATTACTTACAAATTTTATAGTTAACCTTCTCTCCTTAGGCTTTTACTGACAGGATTTAATCTTCCCTTGACCTTCTTCTCCAAACTGCCTTATAATCAACCTAGTTTGAATTTAGAAATTTCCTTCTTTCAAGAATGATTTGTTATAACTTACAATGCGTGTGTTAATTATGCACAGCGGAGAAGGTATTTTTAACTGATTGATAATTCTGACTTTTCTGTTAATCAAACTAACTTGCGAGTTATTGCATTTAATGCAATTTATCATAGCTGTATCAGGTAAGTATTTAGGTAAGTAGTTTAGGTAGGTATTTAAAGTTATTACTCACAGTTTCCTTATTTTAAATTTTTAGGCTTGGGCTAATAATTGCCGAACGTGTCAATTCGATCACCTCGTGTCCTATATTCGTAAGTATATTTAGAGTATATATTTATGTTTTTATTATATGAAAGTGATTATTACTAATCGTGGATGATTCTTCTAGTGGTAAAGCACTTTGCAATTAAAGCCACTGATAATCTTAAGGATTTTAACTATATTTTAATCTAAATCGCAAGTCTTTTGAACCAGGGTGTAATTTGTCAGCTCTCAAACTAATAATTTTGTTAGAGCAAGTTCACTGGTGTTGGGAAAAAGTGGTAGAAATTTTGACATTTTGAAAATTTAACCATGCAAAAATGTTTTCAAGATCTTGGGGCGTTGTATTTTTTTACAACACTGTTTCTATTTCAGCCGTATGTGATAGAAGTATTGCTGTTTTTGCATCACAGCATGCGAAAATACAACACGTGTTGTAAAAAAAACTCGAAGGCCACAGATCTTGAAAATGTTTTTACATGGCAAAATTTTCAAAATGTACCGTAAGTGTCAGAATTTCTACCACTTTTTCCCAACACCAGTGAATTTGCTCTTATTTTGTTAGTTCTACTTCTAACCAGAGTTGCCATCAAGTTTTGATGGTCATTCTAAATTGACACATGGCTATGGGCTGCCTCAACAACTCATGATCATCCCATTAATTTATACAAAAAAAACACATAATCTTAAATTTCCCAGGTTTCCCAAAAAGCCAAGTGAAAGTCAGGGAATCAGTAAGTACTTAGCTAGAACATGGGTTGTGTGACACTGTAAGCTATTTGAAAAAAAAATAGCATTCCTCTTTTTACAGGTGAATTTTCTTGAAAGTTCTATTAAGTATAACTAAAATTGCATTCGAAACAAAACTAAACAAACAGTACTCATCTACATTACTTTTTTAATAGTTTGCTCTGTTACATGCGACTCCAAAGACACTGATACGGTCTCTAAAAGGAATTCATAACTTTTCAAAATTACATGCACAAATAATTCCGGAGATCTAAGTAAGCTTCAATCGGTTGAAAACGTGTTTGACATCCGTTCCCGAAAATGTTCTACATCATCGCAAAAATTACGAAAAATAATCCATATCACACTTTGAAGGAATCAGAGCTGTTCTTGAGGTTCAGTGAAAATTGTGAAACATTAACTGAGAAGAACTGGGAAAGGACAACGGTGGCAAAGATTGGGTAACCTCTGTGAAATAAGCGGTAAACTGGGGAAGTTTCGGGTGAGATCAATCCATTTTTTTTTAATTTTTTTTTAAGTTTTTAACTTTGCAAATTGAACATTACCACTTCGTAACCCAATTCTATAGAATCGCTTGCAGACCCGGTAGACTTCATCTTACCATGATGAACTTGTCGTCCATTTTCCAGTTTTTCTTCGCTGATCAACTATGAAGAAGCAATAAATGTGTTTTTGTCAATAGTCTTGCTTTTGTTAAAATTTTCTAGTTTTTTTACGTTTCCCTCCTTTCTGTTTACTTAATTTTAACTCTATTCTATGGGTCTTTACTTAAATTATAAAAAAATTAACCTCCATAAATCTTACGTGCTTCTTACATGAATACGTTTTTATCTACTTTTCTTTAATTCGGATTTTTTGTTTGTCGCCGCGATAGATTTTTAATGAATTAATCGACTTTTTGGCGAGTTTCGGAATGATAAAAAACTTTTTTAGCAGTAGCCCGTAGTCCATACGTTTCGAGCTACTATGGCATTCGCTCCTCTTTAGTGGACACTAAATTCAGCAAACAGAGTTTATTTACAATGAATTTCACAATATCTTCATAGGTTATTTTTATCCAGATTCAGATAGTAGGAAATCAATTCGCCAAAGTACCGCCGCTTTAAGTACCAAAGTGCCGAATTTTTGTTAATTTTTTTTAAATCTTTTTGATACAAATTTCTCTTGCATTCTTATTTCATAAAACAATTCCATATTAAGAGAAACATGAAATAAGTAAGAAGAAACCTAACATTTAAACTGCAACATTTTGATCTAAGAATATAGTTACAAATGCAAGAGGTTTGATAGTTATGCTGTTTTTTTATTGATATTTTTTCACCAACCCAGATAACCAGAAATCGTAAAGCAGTGTTCATTGTAGATTGTATAAGCATCCAGTTTAGATTGGAATTGTATAAACATCGTGTTGTAGCTAAACCAAGTTATATTTTATCGTTTATGGTTTGTATAGTTCAATATACACGATAACATTTTGTTAATCGTATAGAAAGATCAATAAAGTTGTTTTGAATCGCAGTAGAATTGTGTAAAGCTCAATATTTAATCCCACTGTTCAATTAAGCAATCTTTCATGCTTGCGATCTAAGATGACATATTATTTTCATGAAAGGTCGTACAGTAATTATGGGAAAATCGTATAATTGAATTTAAACAATCTATTCATACATGTCATTCAAAGTTGCTTATTGAGATAAACTTAATCGGTAAATAATTGTTAATAATGCAATTTCTATGCTTAGTAATATCGTAATCATCTTATGTCAACAATTGCAAAAATTGGAAATCCTGGACGAATTATGTTGCAAAAATGAAAGCAGTTTTAATTTAGAAAAAAAAATTTATAAATGAAAAAAAAAATGGGCACATACAGTCGACGTTTGCAAAAACACAGGCGACGCTTAAAAAAACCCCGTTCGGTGATAAATGATTCCAGATAACCAGAAATCGTAAAGTAGTGTTCGTTGTAGATTGTAAAAGCATCCAGTTTAGATTGGAATTGTATAAACATCATGTTGTAGCTAAACCAAGTTATATTTTATCGTTTATGGTTTGTATAGTTCATTATACACGATAATATTTTGTTAATCGTATAGAAAGATCACAAAAGTTGTTTTGAATTCCAGTAGAATTGTGTAAAGCTCAATATAATATCCCACTGTACAATTAGGCAATCTTTCATGCTTGCGATCTATGATGACATATTATTTCCATGAAAGGTCGTACAGTAATTGTAAGAACATCGTATAATGGAATTTAAACAATCTGCAGACTGTCGAATTGTTTAACAGTACAGTAAATAGCTAGCTAAGATCGCATAGCGCTGAATACTATTATTGATTGTAATAGAATCGTCTATGAGATAGGTTGAAGTTGTATATAAAAAAACGGCATCTATAAATAGATTTGGAGTCCGAAATGATGCAGTCAGTGGTACTTTATACGATCAACTGATTTTTAAACGGAACTCTCAACTGTACATGAACAAATTGGCTTGTTTGTATCAATATAAAATGGCGCCGAGGAAGTATCGAAGAACAGGGATCGGAACGTTGTGAGTTCGAGACTGAGGAAAAAGAGACACATAAAGTTGTATATGGTTCAATTTTTTTTCGCAGTAAACATTCAATTCTATTGTATAAATGTTCACGGCGATTCATAGTAAAATCGTCATAAAGGAAAAATATAATTGCTTTGGGATACAGTAACAATAAATCGTATTAAATGGCGAAGAAAGTTGTACAAGCCTTAGGCTACCTGCAAAAGGAAATTGTAGGGCAGGAAATGAAAAGTTGTAAGTTGTACAATCCTAAGATTTTATGCAAAGCAAAGTTGCTACCAAATTGTTGAAAACGCAATACAAAGTTTTATATTTTCAAGGTGAGCAAAATTTGGTCCGTATATTGCCTCCACTTTGGTACGTACAGGCTCATATAGAATATTCTATACAACTTTTTCAGATTGTACAAACGTGTGTATATCTCAGAAACAACTGAAATATACAGACCAAAATGTTCACTGGGAAGTTTCTGATTTTGTCTTAATTTACTCAAAATAAAGTTAAATTATATTTTTAATGTTTCTTACCTGAATCATCGGCCTCATCGGCAGAAAGCGGCGTCCTTTTTAGTAAGCACATCCTCAGATTATGAAATTTTATAGACGTTTTTATAGACATCAAAAATTTGGTAGGTAAATGATGATAATGCTTCAACCAGCTCTTTTTCACCATCTTTCAGTTCTTGTAACTTTCTATCCGTGTATAAAATTTCATAATCTTAAGATATTCTTACTAAAAAAGACTTAGGTCGAATTCACAGTGAGCGCGGTGCGAAGTGCGAAGCGAATTTCCAATTCGCGCGAAAAACCGCTTCTCATTGAAACACGTTGAAAAAAACATCGACCGGCCACAGTGCAAGCGAACTTTCGTGCGAACACCTGGCTGGATCGCGCGAATTCATCCTGTTCATCCGGACATACACTGAAAATATTCTCTCGGATATTTTTTATCGTAAAATGATTTATCAAAAAAATTTTTTTTCAAAAGTTTATTTATTTAATTATCATTGCCGTTTCTGTTTTGGTAATGAAAAATGCACGGTTTTTTAGCGCGGATTTTCGAAACAAACGCGGTTTCAGTCTTTTTCTATTGAAACAAATTATAACTGGCAATAAACGACCGGTGGCATGAAAGCCCCACAATATGTGTATAGGGTGAAGGGGCTGAACGGATAGAAGTTGGAATTTGTTTTCCGACGCCATCTTGAAATCCAATATGGCCCCTTTCACTCAACTTTAAAATGCTGGAAGTGACTGAAAAGCACATGAAACTCCCACAATATGGGTATTGGATGAAAGTACTCAATAAGTAGAAGTCGAATTTGGCTGTCCGACGCCATTTTGAAATACAAGATGGCGGTTTCCGCTTAATTCAAAATGCAATAAATAACTGAAAATCGTAAGGTCCATCCACAATATAAGAAATCAGTAAAAGGGATAAAAAAGTAGATGAAAAATTACTGACAAAAATTTAACAAAAATTTTGAGAGAACTGCAAAAAAGCACTGAAAAGAATAAACAAAAATATAACAAGCGTTATAAAACTAAAGTAATATTGACAAAAATAATACAAAACTGTGGGAAAATATGAATAACTATTACTAAAATTAAAAAATATGACAAAAAAAATAGTGACAAATGACAAAACTTTGTATAAAACATGCCAAATGTGGTTAAATAATTAAGCCAAAAAATATGACAAATATTACAAAATTAGACAAAAATATGAGAAAAAAATCACAGAAATGGCAAAACTATGACAAATGAGAAAAAAAAATTTATGATAAAATTATAATCAAAATTTGATAATGAAATGACCTGACAGAACTAATATAAGGACCAATATTTGACAATAAATTTACAAAAATGACAAAATAATAACAACAAATTTACAAAAAAATCACAAAAATCTGACAAAAAATAAGGCAAAATGGCTAGAATATGATAAAGTTTTGAAAAAAATATGACAAAAAATTGTCAAAAATAATGACAATAATCTAACAAAATTATGAAAAATGAGATTAAAATATAACAAAATACTTTCAAATATATGTATAAGAAAAATGACAAAATGATGACAAATACGACATAAAAATCACAAAATTAAAAAAAAAAAAAGACAAATCCAAACATATAATAATAATAATAATAATAATAATATATTAATGATGAATATGTAAAAAATATATCGCAAATACGACGAAAAAATGACACAATCTATAAAAATCTATGGGCTTGTGATATGTGTAACTCAGTTGGCATGTTAGTTCCCTCCTAAGCCAATGTCCGTGAGTTCAAATACAAGAGTATAATCATCGAATGCATTTGTACTGGAAAAGACTTTCAGTATGAAGAGAAGGTGGTAAAACGAATATAATCGAACGAAAAAAGACAAAACTATAAAAAAAACTTACAATCAAATGAACAAAAAATCTGACAGAACTATGACAAAAATATGACAAACGAAAACATGACAAAATTATAACAAAAATTAAAATAAAATGACAAAAATCTTACAGTACTATGACAACCTTTGTCAATTGTCATAGTTTTGTTTTATCATAGTTTTGTAACATTTTTTCATACTTTTGTTGCATATATTTTTATCACATTTGTAAGATTTTGGTCATAGTATTGCCAGATTTATGTTATTTTATTTCAAAATTTTGTCATACAGACCCCGCTTGATTTTGGCAACATCCGAGCAAAAACCGTTCGTTTTTGGCAACATCCAAAAAAGACGTTTTTTTGTCTTTTTTTTATTTTTTATTTTCATTTTAAACAAATAAAAATTAATGTAAAACGTAATATTAGCATGAAATTTTTTCATTCGGCTTAATTATGATAGTTTTAAACAGTAAAAACATGATTTTTTCCATGTTTAATGCTCATAACTAATATAATTGAGTCAAATTGAAAAATTGTATGCTAATATAAGGTTTTACATAAATTTTGACTAATTTGAATTAAAAATCAAAAATGAATAAGTTACAAAAAAAACCGTTCGATTTTGGCAACATAAAATTTTCGGGCGTGTTGCCAAAAACGAACGGGGTCTGTATTTGTAATTTTTGATTAGTTATTATATTTGTCATATTTTTATTTCATTTTTCATATTTTCCATAATGTTGTCAAATATTTGTCAAAGTTTTTAATTTCGAGTTTTGGCATTATTACTAATTTGTTGTTATTATTCAGTCAACTTTTATTAATTTTTGTCAGTTTTTTTTTTAATTTTGGTCATGGCTTTGCCATTTCAATGTCAAATTTATCATAGAATTGGTATATTTTTCTAATATTTTTGTAATATTTTTATCACCATTGCCATATTTTTATTAAAGTTTTGTCAGCGTTTCGTAATATTTGTTATTATTATATTGTATTTTTTTTTTCAAAATTTTGTTATATTTATGTCATAGTTTTAGAAGATTTTTTTTTTGCGATTTTCAGTCATTAAAATTATTTTAAAGTTGAACGGAAGCCGCCGTATTGGATTTTAAGATGGCGTTTCATAGCGTCAGAAAAATTCGACTGTTACTAATTGATTGAGTTTTTCGGAATTAACGCGGATTGGTTTTTTTTTTGCGCGGTGCGTATCCCTCGCTCACAGTTTTGTTAATTTGCAAAGATTTTTTCACATGTGATTAATTTTTGCAACACCGAAGGTTTTTTTCAGTGTTGAACCGCTTCGCAATTCGCGTGCACTGTGGCCGGCTTTCAAAAGCGAACTTGCGAAATTCATCCGGTGAATGAATATTTCGCTTCGCAGTTCGCTTCGCGCTCACTGTGTTCGTACCCTTAACTGTTCACAGATAAGGCTGATAAATCAAGTAATAAACATGAAATACGGTGAATAATCTCTTTATAAAATTGTATTTTTAATTTTTTTTTGCATTGAAAAGACTGACGCATAAAACTCTAGAGCTCAAAATTGTAGTGCTATTCTAACTGATTGACCGCCATTTTTATTTATTAATTTTCTACTTTCTGGTAACGTTTTCCTGCTGTTTTGGAAGTTTTTATTTATAAAAGTCTAAAATGTCTCGCTTTTTTGCTGTTTGCAGAAATTTTCTTGAAATATTCCACTTTTTGAACTATGCCGCAACACTTATTATATGTTTCATACTGTGAAAACTTTGTACCTACACAGTAGCGTTCTTATGAACGAATCTTTCTTAAAAAAATAAAAAAAACTGGTCAATTTCCTGAATGGTAGTCATTTAGATTTTTCAAATACTTGCAGGTTTCAAAAAGATGGGAGCCATTTATTTTTGAAGTACCTACTATCTATACATAAAAATTGTGTTCAGATCTTCTCGTTTTGTTGAAATTTGTGGACAGAAACTACTTTTTATGTCCTTGAGTGCAATTTATCAATATTTCTAATGTTTCAGTTTTGATGAACATCAGTTGAAAATCTCGCGTAATTATTTCCTGTTTTTGGTTGAACCCTTTCCCTTACAATTGAAAAGAAGTATGGGGTTAAGGCAACGTTAACATTTTATGCCTCATCCATGATTTTTCGCGGAAGTAGCGTTTACATGAGTAAATTTGAACTTTTAGGTTTGCATGGGAAAATTGAATATTTTGCACTGAAAAATCAACATCATGTTAGTTCCTGCTGTGGAACTGAGCTTGCATATGGTTTTTGTGCCAATTTATAAATCATCCAAAGGAAATTTTCTGTTGAATAATTTTGACGAAGCCTGACTACTTTTCTTGTAATGCTTCGCAAGGCACAAGCAGTGATGACATTTGAATTTATTGTTTATCAATGCCAAAACACATACCCCTGTTAATATACTAATAACTTTTTTGCCTAATAAGATATTAAGTTAAGGTCTTCGACAAAATTATTCAACGGAAAATTTCTTTTGGATATTTCATAAATTGGCACAAAAACCATAAGCAGGCTCAGTTACACAGCAGAAACAAATTTGATGTTGATTTTTCAGTACAAAATATTTTATTTTACTATATCTACCATCCTAGAGATTAAAATTTACTCATGTAAATTTTAATTTAAAATTCTGGGAACTAAATGCGAGTCATTTTTGTATAAACTATTGCAAGACCCTAACCGCAACGAAAAAGTATAAGTGATAGTTTTTTTTTCCTGTTGGGGACAGAGTCCACTGCGACCATTAAGTTGATCTATTGTGGTATTACCCCCCGTTATTATTTTTACTTTGCTATGCTACTTGACACCCCTGCACTATTGGTTGAAGCTGCAGTTGTTTACCGGTAGCACTACGAGCACACACATATCTAGGTAGGATCTCCAAGTGTAATCTAAGTTCCCTTGAAAAGATCCATCCACATTGCATGTGCTGCTTCATTGAGGCATACAATTACAAGGTATACATGACTAGCATTTCACTAATGCTTAAACCGCCAACCTTCATCATACTGTGTGTGCCAGGTTATGTCACGACCGGGATTCGATCTCATGAACGTTGGCTTAGAAGACAAGGATGCTATCCTCTAGGCCACGATCTGCTGGCGAATAAGTGATAGTTAGTCCAAGTAATACCAGACAATTTTCTTTTCTTATACAAAATCAAGGAGGACTTACTGATTGAGATCGACAATTCAAAACGAACACAAACACTGTAATCATTCATTTTTTTTTATTCAGGCTGTTGGAAAGCGAATTTACCATTGATGAGAAACGAGAAGTATGTATCCCCTTTCCTGAGTTTTTCGGAATTGAGCAGGTAAAAAACTCGATCTATGCATCACAAAGGATTCCTGGAGTCATTGAAACGAGCTCCTTTTTCTAATCAATTTGTTGTTCAAAAAATGCAGAATAAATATTTTTAAAACTTTTCCTTTGAACGTTTGGATCAATTTTATAAAACTTTTTTATATACATTTCCCTTCAAAACACAATGAAATCCACTTCCAACTTTGACAAGCTGTCATTTCTCCCTCGGTTGATATTTTATCATGAAATTTTCACACAATCTAGTTAAACTAGCCAACTAACGCTCTACAAAATGTGAAGTCTTAAAAGTAGGGGAAATTTGGAATTGCTTCACACAATTTTCTGTATTTTTGACAATTTTCATTGAAAAATCTTGAAATTTGGTTCAAAGATGTAAAAATGTTTGATCTTGTTTGAGGTTTATTATCGCCCAACAGACAATTTCATTCTTTTTCGGACGGATGTTTGTATAGAAAACATCGTAATCAATATTTTCTTGTTTTTTTCTTTCTCAAAATCAAAATTTATCACAAAGAATCTGAACTTTATTCCTATGCTTGTTTATTTCCTATTCTTGTTTAGAAATAGAAATTTTTCCAACAGAACTAATATTTAAACACAAGAGCGAATATAATACTCGCTTTAATTGTGTATCAAATTTGTTATCAATATATTTAGCAGGTCATTTCTGAAACTCTGTTCTTCTTATTTTGTACTCTATTGAAACATTTTCTAAACAAAGCACGAATGAAGTTTCTACCAGTTTACAACATTCTTCGTGATAAACTTTGGTAGGATTTTTTTTTTGAAATTTTGATAGCTGATTAGATTGAACTAAGTAATAACTGTTACGAGACCTGGACTACTTTTATGGAGGTCTAAAGTTCCTAATAGTGGTCTCGAAGCAAAGGTATTACGTTATTTCTATCAACAGTATAGTGCAGATGAGGTACTTGAAGTGGAGATTCTTCAAACCTGTGGAAATCAAATTTGGAAAGGCTACCAATTGATGGTTGAAACTGCGAATTTCTAGAAATGTTCAGCCCCCCACAATACTTAATTGTGTAAAGAACTCGATTTGACAACACAATCTGTAAATAGCATGAAAATTTGATCCAAATGGAGCAGACCTAAGACTTGTGACTCGAACACAAAGTATTCAAATAATCAAAAGGGTTGTTGACGTGATTTATTTTGATTTATGTCGTGAGACGGAATACTATGTAAATAAAAATAATTATTTTGATATTGGCTTTGCTGACTCTGCGAAAAAAAAGCTCTGTTGACAAACATCCATCCTAAAATGGTCATCAATAAAGGATCAAACTGCAACACCAAAATTAGCATTTGTTTATCGCACCGCATTGGGTATCAACACAGATGAACTCATGGTGTTTATGTAGGTACTCTGAACTGGATTCCGTCCTGACGATTCTCGCAGATCGAAGTCGAGCCAATTTCGATCAACCAGTTCGAACTGGCGCCGTCAGTCAGCGTCCCGATTTGTTTGGCAACTATCTAATAAACAGCAGTCGCCTGCAAATAAAGAATTGATTGCTTCGTCGTCGCAAATCAATTGACATCGATTAAAGCATCCCGTGCCAATCGGCGCACGATCTCGCGTTCAGACAGATCGCAATACAGTGCCCCTCGACGATATCGATCGTCAATAACATGATTGAAATAGATTTTTGCTTAGTTTTTTGTTCTTTGAACATCTCGTTGTGCGTCACGCTGAAGAAAGTCCAACTTCAATCAGTTGGGTGAAATCGAAAGAAGGTTCGCGAATGTGATCATCAATTAAACGACGCTACAGGCGGGGACTTAATTGATCGCTAAATTTGGTTGGTTTGATTCAACACATGCATGTCGATGATGCCTGAAAGTTGAATGGGGATTCAGTCGCGAACGGTTTCGGCTTTTAACGGTTTCGGCTTTCCGTGAATGAGTGCGTTCACTGTCACGGTCAGTTTGATCTAGCCGGGCGCGAATTTACGTTTATGGGCCTGAGCTATTGGGTCAATAGAGCTTTATTGCCATTCTTAGAAATGCTGGTCCTCATTAGGATGGTCTTTGTTCTGGCTTATATTTGCCATTTCGGGTAGTTGGCTTTTTATAGTCTACAGAATATCTTATATTCCGAATCGGAAATTGGAAAAAATGATAATAAAAACAATTTAAACGCCAGTAAATTGAAAATTGTGTACATTAAGCAATTTGAATTCTATTTTGACAATTTTGACAATTTTGACAATTTTGACAATTTTGACAATTTTGACAATTTTGACAATTTTGACAATTTTGACAATTTTGACAATTTTGACAATTTTGACAATTTTGACAATTTTGACAATTTTGACAATTCTTACAATTTTGACAATTTTGACAATTTTGACAATTCTGACAATTTTGACAATTTTGACAATTTTGACAATTTTGACAATTTTTACAATTTTTACAATTTAAACAATTTTGACAATTTTGACAATTTTGACAATTTTGACAATTTTGACAACTTGACAATTTTGACAATTTTGAAAATTTTGACAATTTTGACAATTTTGACAATTTTGACAATTTTGACAATTTTGACAATTTTGACAATTTTGACAATTTTGACAATTTTGAAAATTTTGACAATTTTGACAATTCTGACAATTTTGACAATTTTGACAATTTTGACAATTTTGACAATTTTGACAATTTTGACAATTTTGACAATTTTGACAATTTTGACAATTTTGACAATTTTGACAATTTTGACAATTTTGACAATTTTGAAAATTTTGACAATTCTGACAATTTTGACAATTTTGACAATTTTGACAATTTTGACAATTTTGACAACTTGACAATTTTGACAATTTTGACAATTTTGACAATTTTGACAATTTTTACAATTTTTACAATTTAAACAATTTTAACAATTTTGACAATTTTGACAATTTTGACAATTTTGACAATTTTGACAACTTGACAATTTTGACAATTTTGAAAATTTTGACAATTTTGACAATTTTGACAATTTTGACAATTTTGACAATTTTTACAATTTTTACAATTTTGACAATTTTGACAATTTTGACAATTTTGACAATTTTGACAATTTTGACAATTTTGACAATTTTGACAATTTTGACAATTCTTACAATTTTGACAATTTTGACAATTTTGACAATTCTGACAATTTTGACAATTTTGACAATTTTGACAATTTTGACAATTTTTATAATTTTTACAATTTAAACAATTTTGACAATTTTGACAATTTTGACAATTTTGACAATTTTGACAACTTGACAATTTTGACAATTTTGAAAATTTTGACAATTTTGACAATTTTGACAATTTTGACAATTTTGACAATTTTGACAATTTTGACAATTTTGACAATTTTGACAATTTTGACAATTTTGACAATTTTGACAATTTTGACAATTCTGACAATTTTGACAATTTTGACAATTTTGACAATTTTGACAATTTTGACAATTTTGACAATTTTGACAATTTTGACAATTTTGACAATTTTGACAATTTTGACAATTTTGACAATTTTGACAATTCTGACAATTTTGACAATTTTGACAATTTTGACAATTTTGACAATTTTGACAACTTGACAATTTTGACAATTTTGACAATTTTGACAATTTTGACAATTTTTACAATTTTTACAATTTAAACAATTTTAACAATTTTGACAATTTTGACAATTTTGACAATTTTGACAATTTTGACAACTTGACAATTTTGACAATTTTGAAAATTTTGACAATTTTGACAATTTTGACAATTTTGACAATTTTGACAATTTTTACAATTTTTACAATTTTTACAATTTTGACAATTTTGACAATTTTGACAATTTTGACAATTTTGACAATTTTGACAATTTTGACAATTTTGACAATTTTGACAATTTTGACAATTTTGACAATTTTGACAATTTTGACAATTTTGACAATTTTGACAATTTTGACAATTTTGACAATTTTGACAATTTTGACAATTTTGACAATTTTGACAATTTTGACAATTTTGACAATTTTGACAATTTTGACAATTTTCACAATTTTCACAATTTTGACAATTTTGACAATTTTGACAATTTTGACAATTTTGACAATTTTGACAATTTTGACAATTTTGACAATTTTGACAATTTTGACAATTTTGACAATTTTGACAATTTTGACAATTTTGACAATTTTGACAATTTTGACAATTTTGACAATTTTGACAATTTTGACAATTTTGACAATTTTGACAATTTTGACAATTTTGACAATTTTGACAATTTTGACAATTTTGACAATTTTGACAATTTTGACAATTTTGACAATTTTGACAATTTTGACAATTTTGACAATTTTGACAATTTTGACAATTTTGACAATTTTGACAATTTTGACAATTTTTACAATTTTTACAATTTAAACAATTTTGACAATTTTGACAATTTTGACAATTTTGACAATTTTTACAATTTTTACAATTTAAACAATTTTGACAATTTTGACAATTTTGACAATTTTGACAATTTTGACAACTTGACAATTTTGACAATTTTGAAAATTTTGACAATTTTGACAATTTTGACAATTTTGACAATTTTGACAATTTTGACAATTTTGACAATTTTGACAATTTTGACAATTTTGACAATTTTGACAATTTTGACAATTTTGACAATTCTGACAATTTTGACAATTTTGACAATTTTGACAATTTTGACAATTTTGACAATTTTGACAATTTTGACAATTTTGACAATTTTGACAATTTTGACAATTTTGACAATTTTGACAATTTTGACAATTTTGACAATTTTGACAATTCTGACAATTTTGACAATTTTGACAATTTTGACAATTTTGACAATTTTGACAACTTGACAATTTTGACAATTTTGACAATTTTGACAATTTTGACAATTTTTACAATTTTTACAATTTAAACAATTTTAACAATTTTGACAATTTTGACAATTTTGACAATTTTGACAATTTTGACAACTTGACAATTTTGACAATTTTGAAAATTTTGACAATTTTGACAATTTTGACAATTTTGACAATTTTGACAATTTTTACAATTTTTACAATTTTGACAATTTTGACAATTTTGACAATTTTGACAATTTTGACAATTTTGACAATTTTGACAATTTTGACAATTTTGACAATTCTTACAATTTTGACAATTTTGACAATTTTGACAATTCTGACAATTTTGACAATTTTGACAATTTTGACAATTTTGACAATTTTTACAATTTTTACAATTTAAACAATTTTGACAATTTTGACAATTTTGACAATTTTGACAATTTTGACAACTTGACAATTTTGACAATTTTGAAAATTTTGACAATTTTGACAATTTTGACAATTTTGACAATTTTGACAATTTTGACAATTTTGACAATTTTGACAATTTTGACAATTTTGACAATTTTGACAATTTTGACAATTTTGACAATTCTGACAATTTTGACAATTTTGACAATTTTGACAATTTTGACAATTTTGACAATTTTGACAATTTTGACAATTTTGACAATTTTGACAATTTTGACAATTTTGACAATTTTGACAATTCTGACAATTTTGACAATTTTGACAATTTTGACAATTTTGACAATTTTGACAACTTGACAATTTTGACAATTTTGACAATTTTGACAATTTTGACAATTTTTACAATTTTTACAATTTAAACAATTTTAACAATTTTGACAATTTTGACAATTTTGACAATTTTGACAATTTTGACAACTTGACAATTTTGACAATTTTGAAAATTTTGACAATTTTGACAATTTTGACAATTTTGACAATTTTGACAATTTTTACAATTTTTACAATTTTGACAATTTTGACAATTTTGACAATTTTGACAATTTTGACAATTTTGACAATTTTGACAATTTTGACAATTTTGACAATTTTGACAATTTTGACAATTTTGACAATTTTGACAATTTTGACAATTTTGACAATTTTGACAATTTTGACAATTTTGACAATTTTGACAATTTTGACAATTTTGACAATTTTGACAATTTTGACAATTTTGACAATTTTGACAATTTTGACAATTTTGACAATTTTGACAATTTTCACAATTTTCACAATTTTGACAATTTTGACAATTTTGACAATTTTGACAATTTTGACAATTTTGACAATTTTGACAATTTTGACAATTTTGACAATTTTGACAATTTTGACAATTTTGACAATTTTGACAATTTTGACAATTTTGACAATTTTGACAATTTTGACAATTTTGACAATTTTGACAATTTTGACAATTTTGACAATTTTGACAATTTTGACAATTTTGACAATTTTGACAATTTTGACAATTTTGACAATTTTGACAATTTTGACAATTTTGACAATTTTGACAATTTTGACAATTTTGACAATTTTGACAATTTTGACAATTTTGACAATTTTGACAATTTTGACAATTTTGACAATTTTTACAATTTTTACAATTTAAACAATTTTGACAATTTTGACAATTTTGACAATTTTGACAATTTTGACAATTTTGACAATTTTGACAATTTTGACAATTTTGACAATTTTGACAATTTTGACAATTTTGACAATTTTGACAATTTTGACAATTTTGACAATTTTGACAATTTTGACAATTTTGACAATTTTGACAATTTTGACAATTTTGACAATTTTGACAATTTTGACAATTTTGACAATTTTGACAATTTTGACAATTTTGACAATTTTGACAATTTTGACAATTTTGATAATTTTGACAATTTTGACAATTTTGACAATTTTGACAATTTTGACAATTTTTACAATTTTTACAATTTAAACAATTTTAACAATTTTGACAATTTTGACAATTTTGACAATTTTGACAATTTTGACAATTTTGACAACTTGACAATTTTGACAATTTTGAAAATTTTGACAATTTTGACAATTTTGACAATTTTGACAATTTTGACAATTTTGACAATTTTGACAATTTTTACAATTTTTACAATTTTTACAATTTTGACAATTTTGACAATTTTGACAATTTTGACAATTTTGACAATTTTGACAATTTTGACAATTTTGACAATTTTGACAATTTTGACAATTTTGACAATTTTGACAATTTTGACAATTTTGACAATTTTGACAATTTTGACAATTTTGACAATTTTGACAATTTTGACAATTTTGACAATTTTGACAATTTTGACAATTTTGACAATTTTGACAATTTTGACAATTTTGACAATTTTGACAATTTTGACAATTTTGACAATTTTGACAATTTTGACAATTTTGACAATTTTGACAATTTTGACAATTTTCACAATTTTGACAATTTTGACAATTTTGACAATTTTGACAATTTTGACAATTTTGACAATTTTGACAATTTTGACAATTTTGACAATTTTGACAATTTTGACAATTTTGACAATTTTGACAATTTTGACAATTTTGACAATTTTGACAATTTTGACAATTTTGACAATTTTGACAATTTTGACAATTTTGACAATTTTGACAATTTTGACAATTTTGACAATTTTGACAATTTTGACAATTTTGACAATTTTGACAATTTTGACAATTTTGACAATTTTGACAATTTTGACAATTTTGACAATTTTGACAATTTTGACAATTTTGACAATTTTGACAATTTTGACAATTTTGACAATTTTGACAATTTTGACAATTTTGACAATTTTGACAATTTTGACAATTTTGACAATTTTGACAATTTTGACAATTTTGACAATTTTGACAATTTTGACAATTTTGACAATTTTGACAATTTTGACAATTTTTACAATTTAAACAATTTTGACAATTTTGACAATTTTGACAATTTTGACAATTTTGACAATTTTGACAATTTTGACAATTTTGACAATTTTGAAAATTTTGACAATTTTGACAATTTTGACAATTTTGACAATTTTGACAATTTTGACAATTTTTACAATTTTTACAATTTTGACAATTTTGACAATTTTGACAATTTTGACAATTTTGACAATTTTGACAATTTTGACAATTTTGACAATTTTGACAATTTTGACAATTTTGACAATTTTGACAATTTTGACAATTTTGACAATTTTGACAATTTTGACAATTTTGACAATTTTTACAATTTAAACAATTTTAACAATTTTGACAATTTTGACAATTTTGACAATTTTGACAATTTTGACAATTTTGACAATTTTGACAATTTTGACAATTTTGACAATTTTGACAATTTTGACAATTTTGACAATTTTGACAATTTTGACAATTTTGACAATTTTCACAATTTTCACAATTTTGACAATTTTCACAATTTTGACAATTTTGACAATTTTGACAATTTTGACAATTTTGACAATTTTGACAATTTTGACAATTTTGACAATTTTGACAATTTTGACAATTTTGACAATTTTGACAATTTTGACAATTTTGACAATTTTGACAATTTTGACAATTTTGACAATTTTGACAATTTTGACAATTTTGACAATTTTGACAATTTTGACAATTTTGACAATTTTGACAATTTTGACAATTTTGACAATTTTGACAATTTTGACAATTTTGACAATTTTGACAATTTTGACAATTTTGACAATTTTGACAATTTTGACAATTTTGACAATTTTGACAATTTTTACAATTTTTACAATTTTGACAATTTTGACAATTTTGACAATTTTGACAATTTTGACAATTTTGACAATTTTGACAATTTTGACAATTTTGACAATTTTGACAATTTTGACAATTTTGACAATTTTGACAATTTTGACAATTTTGACAATTTTGACAATTTTGACAATTTTGACAATTTTGACAATTTTGACAATTTTGACAATTTTGACAATTTTGACAATTTTGACAATTTTGACAATTTTGACAATTTTGACAATTTTGACAATTTTGACAATTTTGACAATTTTGACAATTTTGACAATTTTGACAATTTTGACAATTTTGACAATTTTGACAATTTTGACAATTTTTACAATTTTTACAATTTAAACAATTTTAACAATTTTGACAATTTTGACAATTTTGACAATTTTGACAATTTTGACAATTTTGACAACTTGACAATTTTGACAATTTTGAAAATTTTGACAATTTTGACAATTTTGACAATTTTGACAATTTTGACAATTTTGACAATTTTGACAATTTTTACAATTTTTACAATTTTTACAATTTTGACAATTTTGACAATTTTGACAATTTTGACAATTTTGACAATTTTGACAATTTTGACAATTTTGACAATTTTGACAATTTTGACAATTTTGACAATTTTGACAATTTTGACAATTTTGACAATTTTGACAATTTTGACAATTTTGACAATTTTGACAATTTTGACAATTTTGACAATTTTGACAATTTTGACAATTTTGACAATTTTGACAATTTTGACAATTTTGACAATTTTGACAATTTTGACAATTTTGACAATTTTGACAATTTTGACAATTTTGACAATTTTGACAATTTTGACAATTTTGACAATTTTGACAATTTTGACAATTTTGACAATTTTGACAATTTTGACAATTTTGACAATTTTGACAATTTTGACAATTTTGACAATTTTGACAATTTTGACAATTTTGACAATTTTGACAATTTTGACAATTTTGACAATTTTCACAATTTTGACAATTTTGACAATTTTGACAATTTTGACAATTTTGACAATTTTGACAATTTTGACAATTTTGACAATTTTGACAATTTTGACAATTTTGACAATTTTGACAATTTTGACAATTTTGACAATTTTGACAATTTTGACAATTTTGACAATTTTGACAATTTTGACAATTTTGACAATTTTGACAATTTTGACAATTTTGACAATTTTGACAATTTTGACAATTTTGACAATTTTGACAATTTTGACAATTTTGACAATTTTGACAATTTTGACAATTTTGACAATTTTGACAATTTTGACAATTTTGACAATTTTGACAATTTTGACAATTTTGACAATTTTGACAATTTTGACAATTTTGACAATTTTGACAATTTTGACAATTTTGACAATTTTGACAATTTTGACAATTTTGACAATTTTGACAATTTTGACAATTTTGACAATTTTGACAATTTTGACAATTTTGACAATTTTGACAATTTTGACAATTTTGACAATTTTTACAATTTAAACAATTTTGACAATTTTGACAATTTTGACAATTTTGACAATTTTGACAATTTTGACAATTTTGACAATTTTGACAATTTTGACAATTTTGACAATTTTGACAATTTTGACAATTTTGACAATTTTGACAATTTTGACAATTTTGACAATTTTGACAATTTTGACAATTTTGACAATTTTGACAATTTTGACAATTTTGACAATTTTGACAATTTTGACAATTTTGACAATTTTGATAATTTTGACAATTTTGACAATTTTGACAATTTTGACAATTTTGACAATTTTTACAATTTAAACAATTTTAACAATTTTGACAATTTTGACAATTTTGACAATTTTGACAATTTTGACAATTTTGACAATTTTGACAATTTTGACAATTTTGACAACTTAACAATTTTGACAATTTTGACAATTTTGACAATTTTGACAATTTTGACAATTTTGACAATTTTGACAATTTTGACAATTTTGACAATTTTGACAATTTTGACAATTTTGACAATTTTGACAATTTTGACAATTTTGTCAATTTTGACAATTTTGACAATTTTGACAATTTTGACAATTTTGACAATTTTGACAATTTTGACAATTTTGACAATTTTGACAATTTTGACAATTTTGACAATTTTGACAATTTTGACAATTTTGACAATTTTGACAATTTTGACAATTTTGACAATTTTGACAATTTTGACAATTTTGACAATTTTGACAATTTTGACAATTTTGACAATTTTGACAATTTTGACAATTTTGACAATTTTGACAATTTTGACAATTTTGACAATTTTGACAATTTTGACAATTTTGACAATTTTGACAATTTTGATAAGTTTGACAATTTTGACAATTTTGACAATTTTGACAATTTTGACAATTCTGACAATTTTGATAAGTTTGACAATTTTGACAATTTTGACAATTTTGACAATTTTGACAATTTTGGCAATTTTGACAATTTTGACAATTTTGACAGTTTGGACAATTTTGACAGTTTTGACAATTTTGACAATTTCGACAATTTTAGGATTAGAAACAGTCTTCATGTGTGAATCAGTCATTATTTTCCAATTTGTTTCTTATTTCGACTTTCTCGATGACCTTGTTCGATAAATTGCAACTCGAATACGAAATTGCGCATCAACGCGTTCGATCTAGAAATATCCAGATTGTAATGGATTTTCAAGTGCCCCCATCCAATCTTAACTACGAGTCAGAAGAAACACTGACTAATCCACTCTACTCCGCAGCCGGTGCCAGTATTGGAATGTGGCCACTTTCTGTGAGACCACGACTTCGGCGCCACGACTTCGAGCGATGGTCAATTATATTATTACAGTAAAGTTTTGTGGCCGCACTTCAGAAGTGGGGAGTGCCACACGGGTCACATTAAAGATAGAAAACCTATTCCTCGATGGATGATTACAGACATTACCTACTTCACTACTATAGCTTAGCGAGTTTCGCGCAATTGCGTGGTCGTTCGGTATCTGGCAAATGACACGTCCCTTTTGGAGTGGCACGGGCGACTCGAGCTTGCATGAGCCGTTGATAAGTGATAATAGTCTCTCTGGAACAGTGGTAAAACGTGCCCAAATGGTGCTTCCTTAAGATTTTCGGTCGAAAATCTTTTTAGGTTTCAAATCATTGACTTTGTTATTCTTTATTTTCATATTATACTAGTATTTTAATCTGATTTATAGTTTCTTAACACACTGTGTCACAATTTACGTACAAAAATAGCTACCGCTAATGGTAATGACGGTTTTGCGTCGTCCGAGCGAAAAGATTGACGCCTAAGATCATTCCCATTGAACGATGACCTACCCATAAACCTATACCACCTACCTATTGGAAGAAAGGTCCAGATCATTCGACCATATGCAAAACATTCATGCATCCGACGAGACTCAACCCTAACTTACTGACTAATTGCAAGAACGAACATGTGGGTGGTTTTCCATCTGGTGCATCGTTTCCAGCTGACCAGTTTGTTGTATTTATTAACTGCCGATAATTTCTGGGGTGCAGGTTTTGTCGGATCGAACGATGGAAAATTTCTAGTCGAGAAATTCGCGGCTTTAATGACCGGCGATATGCATGAAGGGGATCCCTTTGTTCACGTTATTTTTATTTAATGACTTAATATTTAGACTACATATTGATATTTTCAGCTATTTCATTCTTTGTTGCTACTTTGGCAACATGATTGGGAACCCTTTCTGGTTGTTTACATTTCGGTTTATATGGAGCTCTCGATTTCTTTCAGGAAACGTACTACATATTGTAGTCAGGGTTGCCACCTATTTCCAAAAAATGTCTGGAACAATTGGGCCGAAATGTCTGGAAATGGGTATAAATGTCTGGAACATTGTAGTGTTGAGCTAGTCGGGGAGAATAGAATCGAAAAACGAAAAAAACGCCCGAACATCAAATTTTTCTGATCATTTCACCGACCAGTGCAAACATTGATTCTTTTATTTTCTTTGGGTTATTGTATTAAGCTTTATCATTCCTTTTAGAAAATTTGAAAAATGATATCACGTTGAGCTTTTGTCGGTTCCAAAATGCAAAGTTTCAACAGCTCTATCCAGTTATTGGGTTAATTTCTGCCAAAATAAATGATTTTTCAAAAATAAGAATGCATTTGGTTGGTAATGCACATCACAAATCCTTGAAATCGAAACACATCAACCACTATCTCAATGTTTGGCTATGAAAAATAATGCAGCGAATTTCTTTCCTCCCTACCCAGGTGTTGAGAAGCTCATTTCAATACTAAAATTTTAAAATAAAACGTTATATCATAAATTAAAAGTTCAGAATATAAACCATCTGTTTAGCAATTTATATTACGGAACCCAGGTTCATTTAGAAATTGTTATTTCAAATCGCAGATTCATTGTTATAAATTGTTATTATTGTTATTATAAATTAAAAGTTATCGGGATCCAAATTGGAGAAAAATAAAGTTAAAGATTTTGTTCCTTTCTGATTGCATACAGTCATATCTAGATTGGTAATATTGAAAAACCTTTTTTCATTGTTAAAACCTTTCTATCAAGTGATGCAAAAAATTCAGGTTAAAAAATGGATTTAGAATTTTTCCTCGGAGGAGAAATTGTAAAAGTAAAAGATATTTTAAGCACGACTCTTGAAGTATATTTTCACAGCGTGAATTAATTTGTGTATAAAATAACTTGAATGCGAACCATGCAGTGGATTCTAGGGCATTTTGACCGGAAGTTATAGATTACCGAAAAACACTGTAAATATAAAAAGCAAATTATTTAAATCTTCGTGTCATTTGTCCAACGAGGCTTGTCGAGATAATTTTTGTAACATTAAATAACATACTTGAGTACATACGATTTTAAACAAGACATCGTAGGTTTCAATGTTTATGTATTCAGAATATCAATATTCTGATTTCACTTTTGGATAACTATTCAGATTAAAGTTTTCGTTAACCCTTCATTTCATGATTTTTTATTCTTCCTTAAAAATCTTTTTTTACAGTTGGAAATGATGAGTACATCAAGAAAAAAAATTAAAATAAAATACGATTTTTCACTTTTTCCATACATTAATTGTTGCAAGTTTGTTACTTTATGAAACGAAGGGTTAAAGACAACTAGGTAACACCATTTTGAGAAATCTCAGCCAAGTTTAGCAGAGCATAGATTGCGACGTTGAATTAGTCAATGTCTACTTTTTGAAACGTCTAAAACTGTTTTTCAATATCTTTTGCAATTTCACAATATATGTTTAACAACATAGCTGCTGAATTTTAACAAAAATAGTATTGAATTGATTTGGAAAGTTTGAAGTGTCTGCGTAAAATTTGATAAGTTGTGATGTATGTAGATGATCCAGTTTGGAATGTTACGTAGACACATTATTATGAATTTTTAATAACTAGTTGTGATGTTTATACTAGAAACAAATGTAAATTGATTACAGAGTTTTCGTTTCTAGTAACTGATTCGAGTTGGGGAATATGCCCATTAAACAATTTTTTCTGAGTTTTTCGGATTCTGACTTAGAAATCATATCAGTCTTTTCATTTCAGTCTCAGGTTTCAGATTGAAATAATAAATAAGCTCGGGCATATTAAAAAAATTCTAGCAAACCTGACCATTTCGAAACCGCACTTTCTCTGTCTCAAACTTCTCAAAAATTTCCGAAAAACCAGTCACTTTCCGCGGACGGACGCAAGAACGCGTGTTTTCATGCACGGAAACACCAAGAAAGGAATGACACATGGCCGCCGGCTGGTCGCATTGTATTTAAATATGCCTTTTCACACAGACCAGTGATGAAATAAGTTCGGGACGAAATGATTCCAAATTCACCCAGTATGTACGTTCGGACCGAGTAATGTCAAATTCTAGACAGTTTTCGTCCGAATTCGGACGATTATGATTCAAACTTGGTCAGAGTCATTCGGTGGGAACAAAACCCACCGGGCTGTTGATAAGAGCAAAGTGAGGCTCGAACAACTCTACTCCACCTCAGTCAGTTAAAGTAGTCAATAATGCCAAAATAGATTAAAATTCTGAAAAAAAACTTTGTCAATCAAAAAATGTCTGGAATTGTCTGGAAGAAATACTTAAAAATCTGGAAGTCTGGATACCAAAAAAAAAGTCTGGCCGGAGGTCAAAAAGTCTGGAAGATCCAGACAAAATCTGGAAGGTTGACATCCCTGATTGTAGTAGATCCACGTCTTTTTTATCGTAAATCTGATAGATGTTACGAAAATTATCAAGTTTGTATTTTTGCCTTTTCAGAGTATACTTTACGCAGGAGAAAATTACATGTTCGGAGTTATCTGCTACATTGCATGTTTCACAAGTGCCTTCTTCAGTGATTTTCATTTTGTTTAGCCAAAAGTTGGAATAATGAATCATTTCTGGACAGTTGGGGTCAGATGTTTTATGCGCGTTGTCGTTCCGACAGTAAAGACACTTTATCTTATTTTGGCAACTATCCTCATCTTCTTCATGTTGTTGTGAGCATTTGTCGCATCTCTTTTTGGAACGGCAATTTTGAGATCGATGGTTGTACCTCAGGCATTTCATACACAAAATGGGTTGGCTTACGAACGGTCTGGCTGAGTTTATGCGGCAAAATAAGCGTACTACCTTTGGCAACTTATTGGCTCTGAAGACTATAATTATCCTGTGAGTCGGAATCTTATTATCTTCTCCTTCATATCGATGCAGTCGGTGGATTGCCAGGATGGGATATTCACTGCTGATGTTTTCGCTAATTTCGTTGATTATTTCTACAGGGACACCCGTTACTACTCCAGATACCGACACGAAACTCCTGGGGATGTAGGCTTTGTAGTTGTTTGACTTGAGCGTTTCGTCTGATTGCAAATTGTTTGCCGTTCGGAAGTCTTTAAGAAAAACCAAGATCCTATTTCTACCTAAAGCCCGCATATTATCAATACTGTTTTTGTAGTCCCTTTGTTGGCTGAGCAGTCTTCCTAAGGAAAGTTTGTTTATTTGAAGAACTCCTTTCTTGTCGTCATTCAGCTGTACGATAACTCTGAAGGGTGCCATGTCGTTCTGGTTGTACTCATATTTTGTGAAAACTTTTTCAGGCTGTCCTGAATTTTTGTCAGGAGGGTCCGCCATGTTTTAGGTTATGGGTCACAGTTTTCTTTCACACGTTTCAATTTGATTTCCGATTCTAATCGTTGTTTTCTGCTGGTTATTCACTTGCACTTAAAACGATTTATCCGGTGACTGTACGTCGGGGTCAATTAAAAACCCGAAATTTTCTTAAAATGCGTTTTCCAATTTCAAAATGGCGTTCTGTGTAGACACGAGTAAATAAAACCACGTCCGATTCATTCGAGATCTACCTAACCAAAATGAATTGCCAGCCTCGGGATTCCACAGATTCCACAAAATCAAATCAAAATATTTTTTTACTTCACGGTGACCGTGTTTTTACTTGATCTGTCAAATGATTCAGAGACTAAGAACACACTTGGAAAGGAACTCACTCAGGTCTACTCAGGTCACTCACTAAAATTGACACAAAAAAGGGAATAAGATTTCGACGCGAATTATTCGAGAATGATTAGATTCGGTTGGAAATAATAATTTTCATTGCATTTTTTTTTTTTCTTATTGAGCCAGTAAACGATATTATGATCCCTATAAAACCACGTCTAAACTGGTAGTTTATTATTTATGAACAAAGATTTGATTTATGCTATATAGTTTGTTAACAATGTTTAGAAAACAACTTCTAAGTAAAATTAAAAAAAAGGGAATAAGATTTCTACACGAATTATTCCAGAATGATTAGATATTCGGTTGGAAGTAATAATTTTCATTGCTTGTTTTTTTTCTCTTTCTTATTGAGCCAGTAAACGATATTATGATCCCTCTGAAACACGTCTAAACTGCTAGTTCATTATTTATAAAAAAAAATTTTTTTGCTGTAACAAAACATATTTTTTCTAGAAGGTATGGTAGAACGTATATGCTGTAGATTTTCGCTCACTCATGAGTCGAGTAGAGAAGGGGGCGAATTTGGTAGATATGTTATGAGAATATAATTATGTGAAATGTCAATTGTTGAAATTAGTATACATTGATCAAAACAACATTAATATATTCAGATATTATTTATTCAATATTATTCATTTGAGTTGAATGGCCGCATTTTATATCTAAGCTGATTGGTTCAAGTTAACAGTGTGAAATACATCTAACTCATTTGTGCAAATTGAGCGGTGTGTGTGAGAGAGAAAATATAGATGAATGAATGGATGAGAATGAACTGACTGAGTGGAGAAGATATGTGGATGAACGATGAAGGCATTCTAGATTCGGATTTTGATGGTGAAAGTACGAGTAATTTACGGATGGTTTTGTGTGGCCGGAAAAGAGTAAAGTACAAATAAAGGAAAAATCTTAAAAGGAAATAGTATTTCGAAGGAGAGTTGTTACGGTTACTACAAGACCCATTTTGGGTCCTTCCTGCGCCCCATTCGCTTCTTTAGAAGTGGGAGGGATATTTTATCCTTGGATATTTATTTTAAACATTCATTTTCTCATTCTGAACGACTTTTTCGTCTTTCTCATGCGTATGTCTATCACCGTACAATTTCATGTCTGATTTTTAGTCAAATCTCCATCACTTTCGTATGATCCTTTTTAGGATTGGGTCTTTTATCAGTAAGTCTGTTTTATGTGTTGTATTGTCAGTTTCTTAAAGGTGCTTATATGTGTGAACCACGTTAACGATCTTTTCGTAAAACTAGATCAGCGCCTGGAATTCAAGGCACACGCCAGCTACGTGATTGACAAAGCAACCAGAAGTCTCGGTTTTATTTTTAGAGTGGCGAAGGACTTCAAGGACGTGTATTGCCTGAAAAGCCTATACTGCAGTTTTGTCCGTTCCATCCTTAAATACGCATCAGCTGTCTGGTGTCCCTACTACCAGAGCGGTGTCGATCGGCTCGAGGCCTACCAGCAGCGATTCTTGCGATACGCCCTTAGATATCTGAACTGGCAAGACCCTTTTCGCTTGCCAAGCTACGAAAATCGATGCCGCCTCATAGATATTGATACCCTTGAAGCCCACAGACATGCAATACGTGCCTCATTCGTTGCCTAGCTCCTGACATCGCGAATCGACTGCCCCACGCTACTGGAAGCTATTCCGCTTAGTGTACAACTTCGTGGTTTTTGAAATCGAGATCTTCAACAGTATATTTCCATTCGAATGAACAATTACGGAGCCAACAGCACCTTCATCGGTAATTTGCCAGTTTTTTGCTCGATTACAATGACTCTGACAGAATTAAAAAAAAAAAAATCCAACCAGAACTGGTGGCCTATTTGTTCATTCTGCTTAGCTGATTTTTGGAAAACTGCCAGACCTTTCTACCATATTAGTATAAGTTTAAAAATATTAATTTTTCAAATTATGTTTTGATTTTATAACGATTTTTTAACTTTCCTCAGAACAACTTATTTGTTTCACATAAAAATGTGGCAGAAGACCAACTTCAAATTCCCCTTATCATTCATTTCTCGCGTTAAATTTCAATGCGTCGTAAACTGCTGCAAAAGTTATCAAAACAACTTTAAAATTTGTATTTCACATAAAGAATATGTTGTCCAGTTGTCTATTCTAAATGGAAAGAAGTTGCCACTAGTTTATGTCAGTTTTAGCGTAACATTTCATAAGGGCAAAACTAGCAGTTAGTTCGTAATGAGAACAACGCGTTTAAAATTTTGGAACATCTTATCAAATCCTATTTAAAAAAGTCTACCATTTTTTTCCAAAAAAAAAAAAAATCAAGAAATTTGCATTACATTCACTTGTTGTTCGTTGGTCATCAAGAAATTTAACTTTTTTCTCTAAATTTCAGATATTTCCGAGTTTCGCCGTTTTTTGTTTTCGATTCCAGTTACGCCCAAGGTGAGTTTATACGTATAGGAGGTGTAACGATATGAGAATCTCCCTCAGCCATTTGGTTTGGCTACTATGGAGTTCGTGGAGTTTGTTTACTAACAAAGCCATCAGCCCGAACAAATTTTCCGATGTTTACAAACAAACTCACTGAATCTCACCGCGCTCTCCTTGCCTACTTACTAACAAAGTCATAGAACTTTGTGATCTAATAACCTTGGTTACGCCTGCAAGTTTCGCCCTATTAATCGGCCGTTTATGATTTGGTTTTGCAGTTTCGCCCTTTGGTCCTACACGAAAAATCTAATTAGGCCGTTTTGTCACACACGGTCAACTCAGTTACGCCTATTGGCCCTACCCGAATAGAAAAATTAACCTCATTTTGAATAGGCGTAATTTTACGTTCCAAAGAAAAGGCATCACAACAGGAAGTTTTGCCCAATTGAATTTTATCATTTTTTTTTAAGTTTTAAGTGATTATAAGATGAAACCACTTTTATTAAGTAAAGTGCAATAGGGTACATCCAGAATAACCGTTAACTTGATTTGTTTAAAATTGGGAGTTTCGCCCTTATGAAATGTTACGACGGGGGGACTTGAGGATAAAACGGCCATAACTCCATTTTACGAAGCGTGCGGTGACTCAAACAACCTTCATTGGATTCCTCGGAAAAAAAATCACTCAAGATACGTCCCATTTTCAAGTCTGAACATGCTTTTTTCTTAAATAATTGAAAAATATAGGAGAATTGAGGGTAAACAGCCATAACTCCATTTTCCGAAGCGTGAGGTGACTCAAACAGCCTCCATTCGATTTCTCATAAAAAAAATACACAAGTTTGATCTATTTTTGTTCAAAATTTTGAAGTCTAATTCATTTTTTTTTTGGATTGTTTACAAAATATAGGAGAATTAGGGGTTCAAGAGGCACTATAACTCCGTTCGTAAGCTCGTGCGGCGTCTGAAACTATGTCCAATCGCTTCTCTGGAAATTTTCACTATAGGAAAGTACTTTTTCGTGGATTTGTTTTGAGTTAGAGGGAAGATATTGAATTTCTTCGCGGTTTATATGTACACTTTTTTCCCCATTGTGCGACATTATGAAGCTCACGTGAGATTTATGTTTGTTTGAAACTGAACAGTGCTTCTCGAATCTGTATTATAAAGACTCTTTATTAATTCCACTGAACTTTGGTTTCCAATGAAGAATCACACAACCCAATATGCGAGTTTACCTTGCAAAAATATAACGATTTCTTTAGGATTTTTTTCCGAAGTTTTCACACTGGTGATTGGCAACTTTGCCAACCAGCGACGATGAAAAAATCATCTAACACCTCGGTAATCGGTAACCCTTTCTTTTGTTTGGTTCCGACACTTGGAAGATGTTTTATAGATGTCTGGTCAACATGTAATGTCGTCAGTGATGTTGCCGTCGCTGATGTCCGGTTTGGGGACTCAGTGACAATAATATTTCCTCACAGCAAATCAGACGAAACTGAATTTTTTTAATCGATCGACCAAATATATGCCAAATATGCAATGTAATAGGTCTCATAAGCCGGTTCGTCTCGAGACGGTCTCAGCGTTTCCCATTTTCTTCGGGAGACACTGAGACCGTCTCAGGTTTCCAACAACATCAACAGACAACAAAGTTCGTCTCATAACAAAGTTCGTCTCATAACAAAAATCGCAGTTCATGTTGCCTAGTGTGGACTAGGCTATAGAGTACTCAAGAAAACAATGAACTTAAAATAAACCTAAAAATAAAAAAAATGTATTTTCTATTCTTTTTATTTTACTATCTGCTGTACCGAAAATTATAAATACACTTTCTTTCTCAAATAAAAGAAACAATGATTATTTTGAAAACATTTTATTTTCAAACATACTGCCAAATAGTGTTTTCTTTCAATGTATAATTCATCTAGCATTAGTTTTTGTAGGGTAGGCAAGTATTCTTTCTTTTCTCTTAACACTACTTAACAGCTTCATTGCTTTCTCCAACCATAGGCCATTCTTTCATGAGTTTTTCAACACTGGTTTCATGTGTTTCCTCAGATTCGTTCAGTCGAGTCGAGTTTAATGTAGGTTTCATCATCCATGGTATTTAATACAACCCGATTTCTTGGTCGGAAGTTTGTCGAAGAGCTTCCCAGCCCTCGGTTTCACGGATTCAGCCTGTTTGATACTCCTTTTTGACTGCTTCTGCTTCCGATGGATCTGAAGTTCAATTCCCTCTGCACGCATAACGTTAGTCGATGAGGTCCCTGTGATGTTCCCGTTCTGGACCGTTCGTCGGTTCTCTTCAGACTGAGCCTCTGCTCTCGACTATGCCAGCTTTTTATAGTCGTTTATACTCGGGCAGTTTATCTCGTGCGTCAGGATACCACAGTCCCTAGTTTCTTAACCACATTCCCGTACTGATGCCGAAGGATGTCGTTTGTAGCAATCCTTTATTATGGGCTAGATTTCCTAATGGATTGAAAGACACAGTACCCCATTAGTGCACAATCCGTTTTCTTTGCTCGGGAGTAAGGCCACACATTTTCAGATTTCTTCGCGAAAAACGACAAAAAAATGACAACGCTCACTTAACTTGGATGTATACAACAGTACGCAGCCAAAATTTGGTTGAATATTACACGGTTTTTGAATGACGGTTATTTTTTTCGGTTTTTTTTTATAATTATCGGAACAGTCTACACCCATAGAAGAGGTTGCAAAAATCCAATGCCTATTTAGCAAATCTCTGTGCCGATAATGCGCTGAAATGTGCACTGTGCCGAAGACGGTATGTTTGAAAAACCGTAACTGGCATAAGGACTCGGCTCCCAACCAAAATGATGACCACTACATTCAAGCGAAACAAGAAAAACATTTTATGGGATTTCCTTCCTATTGGATAATTCATCCCAGAAACAAGAAAATAAAAATTAAAACCACAGCGCTGTAGTGAGAATCGAACTCACATCACCAATTGTATCGTCTTGCCAGTCCGACATTCTAACCAGTGTACTATTCGAGCTTCATGCAGGACAAGGTATATTTGTCATAGGCTTTCTGTTACCGATCAATCACAAAAAACGTACAACGGCGGCTTCCCGGCGTTTGGCCTCCTTTCAATGCATTCCTTTGTCTTAAGATGGAAACGGGAAAGGGAACGGGAGTGAAGGAACGGGAAACCCATTGAATGAGAACTGTGCTTTGCTTACTGCCTGCTATTACATACACACGCTACATATACACAGCTGCTAAAGCCGGGCAGCTTGGCCGGTGTTGTTCGCCGGTGAATGTTTTTCTTGTTGCTTTTGCTACATACACACGCACAGCTTAGCCGTGTTTGCCGGTTGATTGACTTAGAAGGAAGTTTTTGTTGTTGCTTTTGCTACATTCACACGCACAGTGCTCGGTTCGCTGGCTGCCTGGTGTTGGCCGGTATTTATTTCCATCCTTCTTCGGCTTGTGATGCGATGGGGAGGGACGCGAAAACGTTTTTATTTTGTTTCATTCAGACATACGCAATTCGGTTGAGCTGGGAGGTTAATGCCGGTGGGCGCAAATCGAATCAATGCCGGTCGCGTTATCTTCTTGTACCAATGATGCTATGAAATTGACTACACGCCATTGGCACAGAGGCTGAATTTTGGGTGTATATAATTTATATTACATTATTTTCAGTTCTTATACATTCTATCTCTGATCCTATCTGTATTTATAACCCAAACATTAGCCCTAACTCATAGTAAGATTCGATCCATGACATTCCGGGTAAACTAAGATATCCAGATTTTTTTCTGAGCATATCCGGATGAGGGGGACCTTAGGCTAACAACCAACTGCTCCCGATTTATTAAATTGTTATGGAATCCGAAAGAAAGGAACTTTGGCGACGACTTTTAGCATGAAAAAACGGACACGAATTGGAACTTGGAACGTTTCGACCCTTGCCCAACAAGGCAAGCTGGCTCAACTTACTAGAGAAGCTAGCCGCTTCTAGCTAGGAATTCTGTTACTGAGCGAAGTCCGTTGACCTAATACTGGAGAACACAAGACATAGCCCGGGCAAGCCGTGCTGTACTCTGACATACGAGAAGAACACGCTACTCGGGAACGAGGAGTTGGTTTCCCGTTAAGCCCGCAGGCCCATGCCGCCGGCATTAGATGGTGACCGATAAACGAACGAATAATCGTAGCCAGATTTAGAACACAATGATCCAGTGTTATGCGCCTGACGTTGCCGATTTTCAAAAGAAAGAGCAGTTCTACAGTCAACTGAACAGCGTGGTAGAGAAAATTTCGAAAGGTGACATTCAAATCCACTTAGGTGACTTCAACGCAAAAAATGGCTCCGACAATCAGGACGCCATGGTCTAGAGCAGATGAGCGAAAACAGAGAGCAGTTTCTAAAATTTTGTGACAACAACAACATGGTGATCGGTGGAACGCTCTTCCCCCATCGACCAGCACATAAGGTCACTTGGGTTTCCCAAGATGGCTGAACAGAAAATCAAATTGACCACATCAGCTGAAAATGGAGAAGGAGCCTCCTTGATGTCCGCAACAAACGAAGCGCAGACATTGCATCTGACCATCACCTCGTCCTTGGCGAGATACGACTGAGAGATGCGCGTGTCCAACGGCGCGAGGAGAAAGTCAGATGTCGATACGACGTCCGCCGGTTAGAGAATCCAGAGGTGATAAGGGCATACGTTGAACAGCTAGAGTCCCGAGCCTCGGAATGGCCGACAGACGGAACAGTCGAAGAACAGTGGTGTGGAATCAAGAATGCCTTTATCACGACGAGCCATGGTACTCTCGATAAAGTTCGTGGAAGAAGAAGTGAATGGATGTCGGATGAAACTTGGAGGATGGTCGATGATCGGAGAAAGGCGAAAGTCGGAATTGAGCAGGCATGTACCGGGTCAGCCAAAGCAGCCGGCGGCTTACGATATGCGGAGCTGGAAAAGGCAATTAAACGAGCTTGTAGGATTGCAAGTTCGGCATAACTCTATTGGAACTAGTTCTCAAATTTCTGTAAGAATCCTTACACCCCAGATCGGAAAAAAGTTGTTTTCATTTTTCTCGAACTTTTAGGTTTAAAAAGTGGTAAGAAGAGAAGATTGTGAAATTCAACAATAAATAATTTCTTCAGTTCGTGAGCAAAGAGATACAATGTCGACTAGTCATATTCCGCAAATTGACGCGCAATGACGGATAGTTAGCCGAACCAACAAACCTACATGCTTATATGCATTTGTAACTGAAATCGCACAGCTTGTGTTCATTAAACCGTATCGAACTATACGGTCGTCAAACCACAGACAACTGGAAGTCCGAAATTCCCCGTATCAACAAATGTTTCCAAACCAGTTTGTGGCAGATATGGTAGGTATGTCATTACATCTGTTGAGCGCTAATGTAAGCAGTTTCAACGCTTTTTTCCCCGGGAGAAGTATTTCCCGTCTTTAAGTAAGTTGGTGGGAGAGATAATGAATTACTCACTCATGTCGATTGGGGATGATGATGATGATTGGGGGCTGACGTTTAGTCTCATGAATTGCAACACAATAATGAAACTACCTTCCGACAGCCGACCGTGCGACACTCTTAAGCACGTGCCTTTTGTAACTAATTCACTGTTCTTTTTTTCCTACCTTGCGTGCTTACAACGAGGTGAGCACTGAGCTGTCGTGTGACGGATTAACATGTGCTTTCATAATAAGATCCTAGCGAATACGACGTGTGGCTAATTTTTTGAAGAGAAAAGTCTAATTATTATGACTTAAGTGCTTGTTAAATAATTACTTAAGATGGAAAGAGACTTAAGAAACCCCTGAGGAATCAAAGAATTTCGTAATCTTGAGAATAATTATAATAAATAAATCCTCTATTGTTATTTCAATTTTGTCCTCATAAGTTAAATTTGTTTGTAGATGAAGCATAAAATAATTTATGAATTACTCAACAAAACAATTCCCTTTCCTGTTTATCAACAGTTTGATTAAAAGCTACGACGTCAGTCATAAAAGCAGATCTTCATTTGGAGGCAGGTCCATTCTTTATCGTTCAATTGGATACCACAACGCTGCCCCCAACATTTTCCCTTTTTTTTTCTTGTTATACTGGAAATAACTGGGTACCGAGTGCTGTTATGTCCTATCCCACCACATGCTGTCACGATTCTTCCCTATCATTATCTTGCGATGCGTAAATATGCGCATTTCCCGATGATACATAGTAAACAAACTAATTGAAGAGGTTGTTGAGTTTGTGCGATTCAGTTTTTCAGCTTTCCTACTCATGATAAGTCGACCTTGAAATGCAATCGCTACGCTTTGATTGATATCAACTGAATTTATTTTAACAAAGTTTTTCCTAATTCCGAGAAAAATTTGGGATAATTTCCGGTAAAAATCCTTAACTTATTTTATACTCGGATTTATCTTTTTTTTTGTTTAAATATGAGGATATGTTATTCAGTCGAAAGTAAGAAGTTAACTAACATCTCATTCCCTATGTTCTCTGTGCTCTGATTAAAATGACATAAATTTACAAACATTTACAAAAATTTACAAAAATTTACAAAAATTCACAAAAATTTAACAAAAATTTACAAAAATTTACAAAAATTTACACAAACTTACAAAAATTTACAAAAAAATCACAATAAATTACAAAAATTTACAAAATTTACAAAAATTTACAAAAATTTACAAAAATTTACAAAAATTTACAAAAATTTACAAAAATTTACAAAAATTTACAAAAATTTACAAAAATTTACAAAAATTTACAAAAATTTACAAAAATTTACAAAAATTTACAAAAATTTACAAAAATTTACAAAAATTTACACAAATTAACAAAAAATTTACAAAGCAATCACAATAAAATACAAAAACTTACAAAAATTTACAAAAATTTACAAAAATTTACAAAAATTTACAAAAATTTACAAAAATTTACAAAAATTTACAAAAATTTACAAAAATTTACAAAAATTTACAAAAATTTACAAAAATTTACAAAAATTTACAAAAATTTACAAAAATTTACAAAAATTTACAAAAATTTACAAAAATTTACAAAAATTTACAAAAATTTACAAAAATTTACAAAAATTTACAAAAATTTACAAAAATTTACAAAAATTTACAAAAATTTACAAAAATTTACAAAAATTTACAAAAATTTACAAAAATTTACAAAAATTTACAAAAATTTACAAAAATTTACAAAAATTTACAAAAATTTACAAAAATTTACAAAAATTTACAAAAAAAAATTTACAAAAATTTACAAAAATTTACAAAAATTTACAAAAATTTACAAAAATTTACAAAAATTTACAAAAATTTACAAAAATTTACAAAAATTTACAAAAATTTACAAAAATTACAAAAATTTACAAAAATTACAAAAATTTACAAAAATTTACAAAAATTTACAAAAATTTACAAAAATTTACAAAAATTTACAATAATTTACAAAAATTTACACAAATTAACAAAAATTTACAAAGCAATCACAATAAAATACAAAAACTTACAAAAATTTACAAAAATTACAAAAATTTACAAAAATTAAAAAAATTTACAAAAATTTACAAAAATTTACAAAAATTTACAAAAATTTACAAAAATTTACAAAAATTTACAAAAAATTTACAAAAATTTACAAAAATTTACAAAAATTTACAAAAATTTACAAAAATTTACAAAAATTTACAAAAATTTACAAAAATTTACAAAAATTTACAAAAATTTACAAAAATTTACAAAAATTTACAAAAATTTACAAAAATTTACAAAAATTTACAAAAATTACAAAAATTTACAAAAATTTACAAAAATTTACAAAAATTTACAAAAATTTACAAAAATTTACAAAAATTTACAAAAATTTACAAAAATTTACAAAAATTTACAAAAATTTACAAAAATTTACACAAACTTACAAAAATTTACAAAAAAATTACAATAAATTACAAAAATTTACAAAAATTTACAAAAATTTACAAAAATTTACAAAAATTTACAAAAATTTACAAAAATTTACAAAAATTTACAAAAATTTACAAAAATTTACAAAAATTTACAAAAATTTACAAAAATTTACAAAAATTTACAAAAATTTACAAAAATTTACAAAAATTTACAAAAATTTACAAAAATTTACAAAAATTTACAAAAATTTACAAAAATTTACAAAAATTTACAAAAATTTACAAAAATTTACAAAAATTTACAAAAATTTACACAAATTAACAAAAATTTACAAAGCAATCACAATAAAATACAAAAACTTACAAAAATTTACAAAAATTTACAAAAATTTACAAAAATTTACAAAAATTTACAAAAATTTACAAAAATTTACAAAAATTTACAAAAATTTACAAAAATTTACAAAAATTTACAAAAATTTACAAAAATTTACAAAAATTTACAAAAATTTACAAAAATTTACAAAAATTTACAAAAATTTACAAAAATTTACAAAAATTTACAAAAATTTACAAAAATTTACAAAAATTTACAAAAATTTACAAAAATTTACAAAAATTTACAAAAATTTACAAAAATTTACAAAAATTTACAAAAATTTACAAAAATTTACAAAAATTTACAAAAATTTACAAAAATTTACAAAAATTTACAAAAATTTACAAAAATTTACAAAAATTTACAAAAATTTACAAAAATTTACAAAAATTTACAAAAATTTACAAAAATTTACAAAAATTTACAAAAATTTACAAAAATTTACAAAAATTTACAAAAATTTACAAAAATTTACAAAGATTTACAAAAATTTACAAAAATTTACAAAAATTTACAAAAATTTACAAAAATTTACAAAAATTTACAAAAATTTACAAAAATTTACAAAAATTTACAAAAATTTACAAAAATTTACAAAAATTTACAAAAATTTACAAAAATTTACAAAAATTTACAAAAATTTACAAAAATTTACAAAAATTTACAAAAATTTACAAAAATTTACAAAAATTTACAAAAATTTACAAAAATTTACAAAAATTTACAAAAATTTACAAAAATTTACAAAAATTTACAAAAATTTACAAAAATTTACAAAAATTTACAAAAATTTACAAAAATTTACAAAAATTTACAAAAATTTACAAAAATTTACAAAAATTTACAAAAATTTACAAAAATTTACAAAAATTTACAAAAATTTACAAAAATTTACAAAAATTTACAAAAATTTACAAAAATTTACAAAAATTTACAAAAATTTACAAAAATTTACAAAAATTTACAAAAATTTACAAAAATTCACAAAAATTTACAAAAATTTACAAAAATTTACAAAAATTTACAAAAATTTACAAAAATTTACAAAAATTTACAAAAATTTACAAAAATTTACAAAAATATACAAAAATTTACAAAAATTTACAAAAATTTACAAAAATTTACAAAAATTTACAAAAATTTACAAAAATTTACAAAAATTTACAAAAATTTACAAAAATTTACAAAAATTAACACAAATTAACAAAAATTTACAAAGCAATCACAATAAATAACAAAAACTAACAAAAATTTACAAAAATTTACAAAAATTTACAAAAATTTACAAAAAATTACAAAAATTTACAAAAATTTACAAAAATTTACAAAAATTTACAAAAATTTACAAAAATTTACAAAAATTTACACAAATTAACAAAAATTTACAAAGCAATCACAATAAATTACGAAAACTTACAAAAATTAACAAAAATTTACAAAAATTTACAAAAATTTACAAAAATTTACAAAAATTTACAAAAATTTACTAAAAATTAACAAAAATTTACAAAAATTAACAAAAATTTACACAAATTAACAAAAATTTAGAAAGCAATCACAATAAATTACAAAAACTTACAAAAATTAACAAAAATTTACAAAAATTTACAAAAATTTACAAAAATTTACAAAAATTTACAAAAATTTACAAAAATTTACAAAAATTTACAAAAATTTACAAAAATTTACAAAAATTTACAAAAATTTACAAAAATTTACAAAAATTTACAAAAATTTACAAAAATTTACAAAAATTTACAAAAATTTACAAAAATTAACAAAAATTTACAATAATTTACAAAAATTTACAATAATTTACAAAAATTTACAAAAATTTACAAAAATTTACAAAAATTTACAAAAATTTACAAAAATTTACAAAAATTTACAAAAATTTACAAAAATTTACAAAAATTTACAAAAATTTACAAAAATTTACAAAAATTTACAAAAATTTACAAAAATTTACAAAAATTTACAAAAATTTACAAAAATTTACAAAAATTTACAAAAATTTACAAAAATTTACAAAAATTTACAAAAATTTACAAAAATTTACAAAAATTTACAAAAATTTACAAAAATTTACAAAAATTTACAAAAATTTACAAAAATTTACAAAAATTTACAAAAATTTACAAAAATTTACAAAAATTTACAAAAATTTACAAAAATTTACAAAAATTTACAAATATTTACAAAAATTTACAAAAATTTACAAAAATTTACAAAAATTTACAAAAATTTACAAAAATTTACAAAAATTTACAAAAATTTACAAAAATTTACAAAAATTTACAAAAATTTACAAAAATTTACAAAAATTTACAAAAATTTACAAAAATTTACAAAAATTTACAAAAATTTACAAAAATTTACAAAATTTACAAAATTTACAAAAATTTACAAAAATTTACAAAAATTTACAAAATTTACAAAATTTACAAAAATTTACAAAAATTCACAAAAATTTACAAAAATTTACAAAAATTTACAAAAATTTACAAAAATTCACAAAAATTTACGAAAATTTACAAAAATTTACAAAAATTTACAAAAATTAACAAAAATTTACAAAAATTTACAAAAATTTACAAAAATTTACAAAAATTTACAAAAATTTACAAAAATTTACAAAAATTTACAAAAATTTACAAAAACTTACAAAAATTTACAAAAATTTACAAAAATTTACAAAAATTACAAAAATTAACAAAAAATTACAAAAATAACATAAAATACAAAAATAACAAAAATAACAAGAATTACAAAAATTACAAAAATTACAAAACTTACAAAAATAACAAAATTTACAAAAATTACAAAAATTACAAAAATTACAAAAATGACAAAAATTACAAAAATTACAAAAATTACAAAAATAACGAAAATTACAAAAATTAAAAAAATTACAAAAATTACAAAAATTACAAAAATTACAAAAATTACAAAAATTACAAAAATTACAAAAATTACAAAAATTAAAAAATTAAAAAAAATCACAAAACTTACAAAAATTACAAAAATTACAAAAATTACAAAAATGACAAAAATTACAAAAATTACAAAAATGACAAAAATTACAAAAATGACAAAAATTACAAAAATTACAAAAATTACAAAAATGACAAAAATTACAAAAATTACAAAAATGACAAAAATTATAAAAATTATAAAAAAAATAAAAATTACAAAAATGACAAAAATTATAAAAATAATAAAAATTACAAAAATGACAAAAATTACAAAAATTACAAAAATTACAAAAATTACAAAAATTACAAAAATGACAAAAATTACAAAAATTTCAAAAATTACAAAAATGACAAAAATTACAAAAATTACAAAAATTACAAAAATTACAAAAATTACAAAACTTACAAAAATTACAAAAATTACAAAAATTACAAAAATTACAAAAATTACAAAAATTACAAAAATTACAAAAATTACAAAAATTACAAAAATTACAAAAATTACAAAAATTACAAAAATTACAAAAATTACAAAAATTACAAAAATTACAAAAATTACAAAAATTACAAAAATTACAAAAATTACAAAAATTACAAAAATTACAAAAATTACAAAAATTACAAAAATTACAAAAATTACAAAAATTACAAAAATTACAAAAATTACAAAAATTACAAAAATTACAAAAATTACAAAAATTACAAAAATTACAAAAATTACAAAAATTACAAAAATTACAAAAACTACAAAAATTACAAAAATTACAAAAATTACAAAAATAACAAAAATTACAAAAATGACAAAAATTACAAAAATTACAAAAATTACAAAAATTACAAAAATTACAAAAATTACAAAAATTACAAAAATTACAAAAATTACAAAAATTACAAAAATTACAAAAATTACAAAAATTACAAAAATTACAAAAATTACAAAAATTACAAAAATTACAAAAATTACAAAAATTACAAAAATTACAAAAATTACAAAAATTACAAAAATTACAAAAATTACAAAAATTACAAAAATGACAAAAATTACAAAAATTACAAAAAATACAAAAATTACAAAAATTACAAAAATTACAAAAATTACACAAATTACAAAAATTTCAAAAATTACAAAAATTACAAAAATTACAAAAATTACAAAAATTACAAAAATTACAAAAATTACAAAAATTACAAAAATTACAAAAATTACAAAAATTACAAAAATTACAAAAATTACAAAAATTACAAAAATTACAAAAATTACAAAAATTACAAAAATTACAAAAATTACAAAAATTACAAAAATTACAAAAATTACAAAAATGACAAAAATTACAAAAATGACAAAAATGACAAAAATGACAAAAATGACAAAAATGACAAAAATGACAAAAATGACAAAAATGACAAAAATGACAAAAATGACAAAAATGACAAAAATGACAAAAATGACAAAAATGACAAAAATTATGACAAAAATGACAAAAATGGCAAAAATGACAGAAATGACAAAAATGACAAAAATGACAAAAATGACAAAAATGACAAAAATGACAAAAATGACAAAAATGTCAAAAATGACAAAAATGACAAAAATGACCAAAATGACAAAAAAGACAATAAAGACAAAAATGACAAAAATGACAAAAATGACAAAAATGACAAAAATGACAAAAATGACAAAAATGACAAAAATGACAAAAATGACAAAAATGACAAAAATGACAAAAATGACAAAAATGACAAAAATGACAAAAATGACAAAAATGACAAAAATGACAAAAATGACAAAAATGACAAAAATGACAAAAATGACAAAAATGACAAAAATGACAAAAATGACAAAAATGACAAAAATGACAAAAATGACAAAAATGACAAAAATGACAAAAATGACAAAAATGACAAAAATGACAAAAATGACAAAAATGACAAAAATGACAAAAATGACAAAAATGACAAAAATGACAAAAATGACAAAAATGACAAAAATGACAAAAATGACAAAAAAGACAAAAATGACAAAAATGACAAAAATGACAAAAATGACAAAAATGACAAAAATGACAAAAATGACAAAAATGACAAAAATGACAAAAATGACAAAAATGACAAAAATGACAAAAATGACAAAAATGACAAAAATGACAAAAATGACAAAAATGACAAAAATGACAAAAATGACAAAAATGACAAAAATGACAAAAATGACAAAAATGACAAAAATGACAAAAATGACAAAAATGACAAAAATGACAAAAATGACAAAAATGACAAAAATGACAAAAATGACAAAAATGACAAAAATGACAAAAATGACAAAAATGACAAAAATGACAAAAATGACAAAAATGACAAAAATGACAAAAATGACAAAAATGACAAAAATGACAAAAATGACAAAAATGACAAAAATGACAAAAATGACAAAAATGACAAAAATGACGAAAATGACAAAAATGTCAAAAAATGACAAAAATGTCAAAAATGACACAAAAATTACACAAAAATGACACAAAAATGACACAAAAATGACACAAAAATGACACAAAAATGACACAAAAATGTCACAAAAATGACACAAAAATGACACAAAAATGATACAAAAATGACAAAAAAAATGACACAAAAATGACACAAAAACGACACAAAAATGATACAAAAATGATACAAAAATGATACAAAAATGACACAAAAATGACACAAAAATGACTCAAAAATTACAAAAATAGCAAAAATAGCAAATATAACAAAAAAAACAAAGATGACTAAAGTGACAAAAATGACACAAAAATAACAAAAATGACAATTAAAAGATAAATATATCAAAAATTACAATTTCAAATCTTATTTTGTGCGTTGTTACATTTGAATTTTTTATTGTTAATTTCCTAACACGATATTGAGCAAAGTCGCAAACATTATTTATTTTACCCATTCCCTCATAAAATTAATCTAGCATGCAAGCACAAAACATGCATGAATCACCCCTTGTTCAGCATAAACAAACACACGAACTGAACGAAAACAAACGTACTGAACGAAAACATCATCAAAAAATAAAAAATAATAAAAAAGTTGGCAACAGTTCTGGCGGATCAACTGACAGTTGGAAAAAGAGGAGACGATTCAACGACACGGGCGGAAAAAAAACGTGGAAACGGAAAAAACCGGGTTGGTGCTGCGTTCAACCTTTCGAAAAGTGGAAATTACTAACGTGACCGCGAGTGAAATGAAATTTCTTCGATTTGGGTCCGAAGTACGTGTGCCGAGTACCGCGAAGTGGAAGAACCGGAGCAGTGGAAGATCTTCCAGGAGCGGCATCGTGGAGGCTGACTCGCCTCATTCGACCGTGGCCACTGATGACAGTTCGACATCAGCAGCAGTCGGGGACATCTTTGGTGACCAGAATTCAAATCCGACACCGGAGCAGTGGTCGGAGTTCTCGTCGCAAATGTCGGACCTGGGTGTGCATGTATCAAATGTGCACAGGCAGGAGAAAGAAGAGCGATCGTCACAGAAGCAAGCTTCAGCTGTGGGTCGACCGAACACGGCAGGGATGCCAAACGATTGGACGATGATGTAAGTTGCTAAAAACTAAATTTTATGGGGGTAAAAAATAAAATGGGACAAAATTAAACAACAAATTTCAGTTTGCGATTCATTTTTATTTCGTGGCACCAATAGCCAACAATTATTTTCAACAGCGTTTTTGATAATTCAGTCTTTTTTTAAATTTTTTTTTCTTTAAATGCTTTGCAGTCTGGTCGATTCAAGAATTTTTTTTTCAATTCCGTCTTTGTTTTTGTTATGGGTTCCATTATTGTTTTTGGCATTTTTGTCGATTTAGTATTTTTGGAGTTTTTAACAAAAGCTTTTTAATGCTTTTTTTATTGTTAGTAGATCAGTTGAACTGAAATTTGTTGACAATCTGACGAGGTACCTAAATATTTGGAAAAATTATGAGAATTTATCTTAAATCTACATACACTGTCTGTCAAAAGTTTGGAATCACCCCCGAAGAAGAAATTGTTCATGTTCGTTTGATTTAGATCATGGGTGGCCAGCATTTTCAACAGGCGGGCCAAATTTTGGGAATGCAATAGACTGGCGGGCCACACCATCATTTTTTTTAATATTCCGAGCAAATAAATGATTATTTTGTAGCAGAAATGTCAGATATTTTGTATGAGAATTCCACATAACATTAAATTTTTCTCATGGCCTTACAATTATACAAAATATAAAAATTCTGATTTTGACTTCTGTATCCTGTTGAGTTGTCTATCTTTTTTTTCCCTTAAAAAAATACGGACAAAAAAAATGATGAGATGATATGCATCGACTGCGAGCGTACTGAAAAAAAATCAACTTACTTCAAACATGTGCGTACTGCTTCACAAATGCCCATTTCAGATGTAGCTAATTAATCGGCAACGCTGCACAAAAAAAAGAAAAATCAGTTATTCATTTGCAAACCATGTTTTTCAGAAATTTATTTAAAAATTATTAATTCAAAAGCTAACCAGACCTCCATTATTGATAGTTTCAAAACTGAACTAATTTCAACAATTCAAAATGCATTTTCAAATTGAATGCATACTATAAAATCGGATTTTCAAACAGTGGCCATGGCTGTAGAAACATCTGAAAACAATCTCGCCTTCAAAATTTGACACTATTGAAAAAGATTTTAAAAATTTGAAGTAGAAAATGAAATTCCAATATAAGAGGTGTTTGAACTAAAAAAAACACAATTTTTTTTCCGGCATAGTTGCAAAGCTGGAAAATCAGTTGGACAAAGTGAGTAATTTTTTTTTTAAATGCCATGATTCTAGGAGTCAAATTTATTATGAATGAAATACGATTAATGTCATTTGTAAAATCTATCAAAAACTTGGTACTAACCAACTACTAGAACTAGACTAGAAAACTAGATTAATGTTTAAAATAGAGTAGATTTGAACCTCTCCGTTCAAAACCCAACACCTTCGCCTAATAAATATACACATTTTTGAAAACATTTAGTATTGTTTTCTCTATCTTTTATAATGAATACCACAGATATTGTCAATTTTAATCAATTTTAATATGATTTTAACTCAAATTTTTTTTCGTTATCTTCTGAAGTTTTTTAGAACTTTCTTTTATTAATCGAATCTTATACTATGATAACATCTTTGGTTAATTTTCTTCCTGAAATTTATCAAATGTTTAAAGATGATGGAAAGTTTTGGAGAAACATGAGAATCAATAAAAGGAAAATCATAGATCGTAAATATCATAAATTTTTCGAAAAAAAAGTAAAACGGTTGTCCGTGAATCGTTTTATCTTAAAAAAAAAACAAATCATGATATACACGGCTTATGTTCATCCATTCATTGATTCTCATGTATTCTAAATCTTTTCATCATATTCGAAAAGTTGGATTTTTGAAGAAATTTTGAGAGCGATGTTTTGATTTTTTTTTCAATTTGCACCAGTTTAAAAGTTATGGTTTGAATAAAAAATTACAAAAAATTATCAAATAATGACGGCATATTTTTAACATGTAAGTATGCCTATAATGGAATAATTGTTTTAACAGAAGAATAAAAAGAAGGATTTTAAGTGGTTTCAAACTTTTGCTAAAGTATCATCGGTATTGGAACAATTTTGTTATCTGACGGGTTTGTTACAAACTTCCGAAATTTTCCATGGGATTTACAAAATTAGTGTATTTATGCGACTTTAAAATACATGCTTTTTGCAGATTTCAAAATTTATTTTTTCTGCCTATTTAATACAATATTTTTTCGTCAAAAAAATTGAAATCCACATTACTTTGAAATTTTTACATGGATATTATAACATGGCACTTCAAAAAGCAGTGAATTTTGATAGCTTTTCAAATAAAACATTTGAAAAAAGAAAGTTGTGAAAAATCATAAATAAGCTGCAAAAACTATTAATAGTACCTTCTGCAAAAATGAGCAAATTAAAAAATTTGGTTAATATCTGGAAACACCCTGCGCAAATTGTTATGAAATATTTCGTTGATTTCAATGGAAGCTGACAAATGAAGTATATTCTCCGATCTAAAATGCCTAAAATACTGAACTTTGACAAATAAGTTGTTTAATTCGTAGATTAATTTGTTTTGGTATTAAATTTTACAAAGTTTAATTTTAAATACCATATTCCTCTCTCCATGAAGCCTTTACAAACCAATCAAACTAGTGTCATTGCACCCATTTAGGAGCCCTCAATGCTTTAAGAATAATGGTAAGTGGTAATAAAATAAGAAAAATTCATCACAATACACATCTGTTATTCGAAAGTACAGTTCATGTATCAAATATTAGAAAATTAAAAATATACAAGTTTTTTTCCGACTTTTAATACGTATTCTTGAATGATTGGTACAGATTTTGATGAATTTTATTTCCAAGTGGTACAGAAATCAAGAAAAAAAACCTCAACTCTTATATAGAGCTAAGACCACATTTAACATTTTGGAAAAAGCTTTGCGGGCCACAAAAAGACAGCCGCGGGCCACATGTGGCCCGCGGGCCATGGTTTGGCCACCCCTGATTTAGATCAAAGGATACGCAATATGTCATAAGATGGCTAAGATATGGGCATGGCCGAATAAAATTTGCATATTTTTGAGTGGGTGATCCCAAACTTTGGGCTGGCAGTGTATGTATAAACTTTAATATGAATAGAACATTATTATCTTATCGTACATACATAATTTTTTAGTCTATAGAACTAAGCAAAAATTTCCGCTTTGAGAGTATTTTGTAATGAGTAACTACATTGTAATCAAGCCGCTCCGACGACGAGATGGCAGATTCAGTAAATATAATGAAATAGCCGCAGGGCCTTCCGTCGCAAGTCCATTGCAGCAATAAATCGTTTTGGAGGAAGACCCCGCGTTGACAATATCGGCGGGATGGAATGAATGGAGGGACAGACAGCTTCCACAAGCCACACATTGCACATGGTAGTTGTTGTCAGAGAGGCCGCACGCCTCAGGATGGAAAGATAGCGGAGATCCAACAATGGGATTGTCAATATTTGTCTAGGCCTGCATATTGCATTTGGGATCTCTGGCGCGCGAGGGACCGATTCCATGACAAACGAGGCGTGCCGGGGGCGTTTTTTTTTTCATACTGATTGTTTTACCGAATAAATCACTATGAATACATACACTTTATTTGAAACAGAACCATACCGGCCCTGTAATATCCTGTAATATTTATAGAACACTATAAATAAAGAAAGGCTGAAAATTCAAAAATCATTTTTCATACTTGTCATCTTAATGAAACTGCTTCGCCCCAATCGTCCGATATTTAATAATAACTAACAAATGTGCAACAGCTCGACACTCCTGAGGCTAGACTCGGGAGGTCAATTTTCTCGGAACCACATTACTTACTTAGAGCAGAGCAATTCCCCGGCGCCAATCTACCGGTTGCCTGGCTGACGATTAACGTTTCCTGAATCAAATTAGAATTAATTGCCGTATTGTGTTGTGTGGCGGTAAACCAGGTCCAGCCACCTACATATTCTCCTATAGACGTGTGCCGGCCGGTAAAACGTTTGCCGGACGGACCCTGTTCGTACAATATTCATATATTACCAAGAGCGACTTGGACAATTGTAAGCTCGTTTGTAGGCTCCCAGTATGGCTTTTTTTTTAGCGTGGGCAGCATGTAATGAAAGTATTCAATTAAGATACCAGATACCAATGAATGCAAAATAATTTCTCTTTAAAAAGTGCAGCACTTGTCGTCCAAAAGAAAGAAAAAAAAGCTGTTGACTAAAACGTTTCGGGGTAAACTGTTTAAGTCTCATCCACGTCATTATGATGATGCTGATTTTAGGATTGTAGTTGAGAAGATACACTTCAGTCCGGAACCAGCTTTGAAGATGCCTTGAGAAATCCAGCAATTTCCAGGCAATTTCCTGCACCCTCAGGTGTGCCCCAAGGAAGCCATTTAGGACCGATAATTTTCGTAATCTACTTCAATGACGCACTCTCGCTTCTTGACGGCACAAAACTCGCTTATGCTGATGACCTGAAACTTTTTCACGCCATAACTAACCAAGACGACATCGACTTTTTACAGCAGCAATTTTCCATATTTGCTCACTGGTGCGACATTAAGGCGGCATCCATAAATTACGTAACGCAAAAAATGCACTTTTTTGACCCCCTCCCCCCCGTATGTCACAAATCGTAACGCTTCGACATACCCCTCTATTAAAATTACGTAACGCTGGCAATTCCCCCCCCCCCCCCATCTTCTCATGATTTTAAACACTGATTTTCCAAGGTAAAAAAAATATAACATAATTTTTTATAACATTCTTTAAAACGAAATTATTATCCTTCCAAATCGCTTCTCAGTACACATTGATGAAAAATCTCTGATAAAATAAATTAATTGTCATATTACGAGTTGCTGTGTGCTTGTTAACTGGTGATCTACCTTGTTTACTTTATTTATTTTTACCTTGTTTACTTTATTTTGTTCAAGCAGCATAACTTGTAAAAAGCATAACATGCAAAATAGGGGAAAAGTTCATATAACGCCCCATGTGGCTAATACGCGCCACTCTTGTTCTGAAGAATCTGAAACATTTTAAGCCTGCAAAATATTACCAATTTGTTTTAAATGCTGTGATTGGTCATGGCAAGTATGAATTTTTCCTTAAAATGCCCCTGTGTCGTGATAATTTCACAATTTAGGTTTTTCTTCATTTCGATCTAAATTTTAAAACACTTTTAATAAGGTGTCACCAAGCAGAGAAACACGAATAAGACAATATTTTCTGACACATCGATAGAGGAGAATCTAAATTATGGTTTTATGCTAAAAAATCATACTGAACTCGCTAAGGTATGCTTTTCATGGGTATGTTCTATCACGGCCCATGCGCTCTTTATAACGCGCCAATCGTAGTAGGCTGAAAATAGCATTGATTTTTCAAAAAGGCCAATTTTCATTGAAAATGAACAAAAAGTCTAAAACCATATTTTGAACGTTAATTCAGCCCAAAAAACCTATTTTTCATTTTTTGTTAAATTTCTATTAGTCCATTTTGATTTTCTTTTCAGTCAAAGTGTCTGTAAGTATTGGTGTGTTTTCGGTCTTCGGCTGCTCTCGGGTGTGTTCGGCTGCTAGGCGCGTATTGAATACACAGCGGCGCGTATTCGCAACACAGTTTTGTTTTGTGGCTTTGAACATGGTTTTTAAAAATCGTGTTTTTGAAGAAACTATGGTAATTTGAGTAATGAAAAATCATAGGAATTTGTAGGAAACACTTTTCTTCAACGATTACACCCATTTTTAACACAATTTGTACGTGGAATACATAGAAAATCAGCGATTCGCTTAGGTGGCGCATAATAGGGCATGTTCCCCTATACTACACTTGGTAATATTCATCGGAATAATCAAAATAGCTGATCGGAATAATCAAAATCAATTGAGAAAAAATAGTAAAATTTCCGTCTAAAGATTGGATTGAGTTCTTGGGGGTATATGTACCTAATATTAGGTTTTCCAGCGGTTATTTCACGGATATCCAATACACTTTTAGTCTATCTTTGATTCTTCAAATAGGAATCGTTACAAACCAGTTTCAATCTTGTTAAAGCTTACAAATTTTAAGCTGATTTTGGATTGCTTATCATTCAGCAAAAATTGCATGATATCAAAAAAGCTGCGATTCAACCTAAATTTTTACGTTAAATTATCGTTACGTAATGTTGAGCATACCTCCCCCCCTCCCTTATGTCACAGTTCGTAACGTTAGAGCTTTCTCCCACCCCCCCCCCCCTAGGAGCGTTACGTAATTTATGGATGCCCCCTAGCTGCCTGCCGTTGAACCGCAGCAAATGCTTGGTTATATCATTTTCCCGTAAGCGGCACACTCTTCATGTTGAGTACATCATTGGAAGCGATACCATCACCCGAGTGGAACACATCAACGATCTAGGAGTTATCCTCGATCAACGGCTGGAGTACAAGACTCACACGAACTATGTTGTTGACAAAGCTTCTAGAAACCTTGGATTCCTGTTTCGCATGACCAAGACTTCAAAGACTTCGTGTACTAGCTTAGCTTAGCTAGCTTAGCTTGATTAACTACTCACATCCACCTTAAACCGTAAAACCCGAAGTGCATGGTTGTAGAAAATGTATGCATTGCTTGTTCCAAAAACATAATATGATAACAATCACTTCGAGGTCCACGATCGCTGGCGTGGCTCAGTAGAACAAGTTCCACATTGCCAATGGTTGCTACTCCGTGATTGACCGAGGGCATCAATTTTGATCAGAGGTCAAATGAATGGTGCTTGGGATTAGCAGCTCATTCACACTGCACAAAACTGATGCTCTCTCTTTTAACGTCAATAACGGCGCCGGCCACGTCCTAGTAGTCAATAGATAGATTGGAAGGAAGAGAAAAGAATGAAAAATCTATTTTGTGCTTTAGGACCGAGGTTACCTCTGCATCCTAGCAAAACAATTTTTGTTCGGAGAGGGGTTGAAGGAATTTATTGGGAAACACTTTTGACTAGTGCTACGGTGAACCTTAAAAATTATTTTCCTAACTCCTATTATTTCCTATTGAAAGCTTTCAGTTCATTGAAAGGCTTGAGTATGTTAAGTTAAAAAGTGACAAAAATTAATTATGAAGGGACTCTAAAAATTCTTGTTTCTTATTGTTTCTTATTTCGAGTGAAAATTTTAATGCATAGTGTCTATCAAATTTAATCATGCTTCCATTTCATAGTTTTTCCCTACTTAAGCAATAAACGTTTAACTTTAATACAAAACATATCAAAACTACTTTAAAAAGACTTGAAGTATGGTTGAAACCCCCACAAAGTTTGTTTCTGGATCATAGAGCATTTTCTTAACAGCTCTAATGATAAAAAAAAACAACAAACAAAAAAATTATGCAAAATAAAATGTTTCCGTTTATTCCGAAAAAAACCCGTTAAAAAAACGCATAAATGAAGACCACAGTTTTCAAATATATTAACCGTGCTATCAATATTTCAATTAACATGAAGTACTGACCCCGCACAATTCCTGATTCCTACATTATTCAATTCATTACAAACATCAAACTTTAAGTTTTTGTCTGTTATTCTGTATGTCTGATGACTATTTATACCTTTCACTGTATTTGGTACTAAATAACTATTGAAACTTTTTCTTTGAATGCTTTGTTAAGTTTCAATTTATAACAGTCAAATGAAAAAAAAAATACTTACTCCATAACATCTGATGAACTATTTTAGAAATATGAAAAAACTTCAATTGTAAGGAACTCTGATGTACGATTGCTAGAGAAATGAGGTCGTTCATCTTGCTGCTGATACTTAACGCTCAATAAGGTTGAGGAAGTAACATAAAATTAGTTACCTTTAAAGAACAACTCAAAGTAAAAAGAAATTAGATGATCAAATAAATAATTTGTTTGGCATTATCGGTATAAAAAAAGCTCTTGTCGGACAATCAAGTTGTTACTGAGCAAGTTTACTTTCAATTTAACTGTAACTAGTATCATTTACAGAGTAATTATCCGGAAATATAATTAAGAAATACCACTTATCTTAAACATCCTGCCGGTCGCAAAGAAATAGGATCCAGGGACAGTCCGGAGGGCGCAGAACCAGCCCCTTTCAGGCACAGTTCCAGCAAAGAGTATTCCGAGAAATCTTCGCCGAATCCGAATCAGGGAGCCAAACAATTAAAAGAATCCTGTAATCCTCAAGGATAACACTCAAAACTAATTCAAAACTGCACTTGTTGATTATAAAATATCAAAACACTATTCAAATTTTAAAATTTTTGACACGAAATCACTTCAAAGACTTCGTGTACTGCCTTAAAAGTCTTTATTGCTGCATAGTTCGTTCCATCCTCGAGTACGCATCAGCTGTCTGGTGTCCCTTCTATCAGAACGGAGCTGAACAAATCGAGACTATCCAGCGGCGCTTCTTGCGGTATGCCCTATGTCACTTGAATTGGCACGATCCGTTTCGTCTGCCATGCTACGAAAATCGTTGCCGTCTCATAGACTTGGACAGGCTTCAAGTTCGTAGGAACGCTTCTCGAGCTCTGGTTGTGGCTGACCTGCTGACATCGAGAATAGACTCTCTCACGCTGCTGGAGGCTGTCCCTCTTAGTGTACGACCCCGAGGATTAAGAAACCAGCATTTGCAGCTTTACGTTCCCATTCGTCTGAACAACTATGGGGCCAACAGCGCTTTTGTCGGAATCATAAAAACTTTTATTTGGTTTTTCTGAACATTTTGACTTCGACGTTTCGAGAAATGTGTCGCGAAGGAAAGTATTAGACGTGTCCAGAACTGTGTCGAGTGGATTTTAATTTAAAAAAGTTATTTAGGATTAGGGTATCATTTGTATCAACATGTGATCCGTTGATTTTTTACACAAATGAACAAATAAACAAATAGAAAGCAAACGGGCCTTCAATTGATGAACCCGTTGAGAACTGAATTGTCGATGCATTTTCTCCAGTGGAGGCAGCTTTGGATTCATTTTCATTATTTTTGACGGTCGCCATAAAACAAGAAACTCACCGTATATAAATAGCATTCACACCCTCCCGGAAGATAAACATAAAAATTAATACATTAAGGACTGACTGCGAAGAAATTTGAAAGCCAAAACATCGAAATCAGAAGATTTTTTTTAAGAATTATGACGCTATAAAGGATGCTAACAACACACTCGCGGAAAACTAGCTACAAGATATCTCAAAATCAATCCGCAATGTGTTAATTAATTAAAATTAATAATCGGAAATCGATAGATCTTCTGAATGGTTGTCTAAATTTATCATACTCAACGCATCTTTAACTGGAGTGTTTAGTGGTTTATGGTTTTCCACAAACCCGAAGGAGTTTAATAGAATCGTTATGGCGAAACGATGGTTCTAGTAAATAAGATCAAACAATATGCTCTATGTCGTGATAACTTAGCTAATAACCATCTAATTTTCAGGCAGAACAAAAAGACAAAGTATCGAAAATGTTCGATGTAAGAGATAAACTTGTAAATTATTATAATTCATTATTTGTTTAAGGTTTGATTTTATTCGTTTTTAGATTTGATAACAATTTGTGTATAAAAGGCAAACCCTCGTGAAATTATTAGCAGATGTGGCCTTCTCTTTGCAGGCTGAAGTAGTTGTCTCCTAAAAATCTATTGAAGGCAAGGGAAAAATTACATAAAAAAGGCGGAAGCGAGCAAAAACGAAAAAAAAACAAATAAACCAACAATAAAGAAACTATAAAAATTAAAAAAGGTAAAATAACGAAAAAAAGCAAAGAAAATACGAATAACATTGAATAAGGTCAGTCGAGTTTGTCATTTTTGTAATTTTTGTAAGTTTTGTCATTTTTTGTCATTTTTGTCATTTTTGTAATCTTTGTAATTTTTGTAATTTTTGTAATTTATGTAATTTTTGTTATTTTTGTAATTTTTGTAATTTTTGTAATTTTTGTAATTTTTGTAATTTTTGTAATTTTTGTAATTTTTGTAATTTTTGTAATTTTTGTAATTTTTGTAATTTTTGTAATTTTTGTAATTTTTGTAATTTTTGTAATTTTTGTAATTTTTGTAATTTTTGTAATTTTTGTAATTTTTGTAATTTTTGTAATTTTTGTAATTTTTGTAATTTTTGTAATTTTTGTAATTTTTGTAATTTTTGAAATTTTTGTAATTTTTGTAATTTTTGTAATTTTTGTAATTTTTGTAATTTTTGTAATTTTTGTAATTTTTGTAATTTTTGTAATTTTTGTAATTTTCGTAATTTTGGAATTTTTGTAATTTTTGTAATTTTTGTAATTTTTGTAATTTTTGTTATTTTTGTAATTTTTGTAATTTTTGTAATTTTTGTAATTTTTGTAAGTTTTGTCATTTTTTGTCATTTTTGTCTTTTTTGTAATCTTTGTAATTTTTGTAATTTTTGTAATTTTTGTAGTATTTGTGTAATTTTTGTAATTTTTGTAATTTTTGTAATTTTTGTAATTTTTGTAATTTTTGTAATTTTTGTAATTTTTGTAATTTTTGTAATTTTTGTAATTTTTGTAATTTTTGTAATTTTTGTAATTTTTGTAATTTTTGTAATTTTTGTAGTTTTTGTAATTTTTGTAATTTTTGTAATTTTTGTAATTTTTGTAATTTTTGTAATTTTTGTAATTTTTGTAATTTTTGTAATTTTTGTAATTTTTGTAATTTTTGTAATTTTTGTAATTTTTGTAATTTTTGTAATTTTTGTAGTTTTTGTAATTTTTGTAATTTTTGTAATTTTTGTAATTTTTGTAATTTTTGTAATTTTTGTAATTTTTGTAATTTTTGTAATTTTTGTAATTCTTGTAATTTTTGTAATTTTTGTGATTTTTGTAATTTTTGTAATTTTTGTAATTTTTGTAATTTTTGAAATTTTTGTTATTTTTGTGATTTTTGTTATTTTTGTAATTTTTGTAATTTTTGTAAGTTTTGTCATTTTTTGTCATTTTTGTCTTTTTTGTAATCTTTGTAATTTTTGTAATTTTTGTAATTTTTGTAGTATTTGTGTAATTTTTGTAATTTTTGTAATTTTTGTAATTTTTGTAATTTTTGTAATTTTTGTAATTTTTGTAATTTTTGTAATTTTTGTAATTTTTGTAATTTTTGTAATTTTTGTAATTTTTGTAATTTTTGTAATTTTTGTAATTTTTGTAATTTTTGTAATTTTTGTAATTTTTGTAATTTTTGTAATTTTTGTAATTTTTGTAATTTTTGTAATTTTTGTTATTTTTGTTATTTTTGTAATTTTTGTAATTTTTGTAATTTTTGTAATTTTCGTAATTTTGGAATTTTAGTAATTTTTGTAATTTTTGTAATTTTTGTTATTTTTGTAATTTTTGTAATTTTTGTAATTTTTGTAAGTTTTGTCATTTTTTACCATTTTTGTCTTTTTTGTAATCTTTGTAATTTTTGTAATTTTTGTAATTTTTGTAGTATTTGTGTAATTTTTGTAATTTTTGTAATTTTTGTAATTTTTGTAATTTTTGTAATTTTTGTAATTTTTGTAATTTTTGTAATTTTTGTAATTTTTGTAATTTTTGTAATTTTTGTAATTTTTGTAATTTTTGTAATTTTTGTAATTTTTGTAATTTTTGTAATTTTTGTAATTTTTGTAATTTTTGTAATTTTTGTAATTTTTGTAAATTTTGTCATTTTTGTAATTTTTGTAATTTTTGTAATTTTTGTAATTTTTGTAATTTTTGTAATTTTTGTAATTTTTGTAATTTTTGTAATTTTTTGTAATTTTTGTAATTTTTGTAATTTTTGTAATTTTTGTAATTTTTGTAATTTTTGTAATTTTTGTAATTTTTGTAATTTTTGTAATTTTTTGTAATTTTTGTAATTTTGGAATTTTTGTAATTTTTGTAATTTTTGTAGTTTTTGTAATTTTTGTAATTTTTGTAATTTTTGTAATTTTTGTAATTTTTGTAATTTTTGTAATTTTTGTAATTTTTGTAATTTTTGTAATTTTTGTAATTTTTGTAATTTTTGTAATTTTTGTCATTTTTGTAATTTTTGTAATTTTTGTAATTTTTGTAATTTATGTAATTTTTGTAATTTTTGTAATTTTTGTAATTTTTGTAATTTTTGTAATTTTTGTAATTTTTGTAATTTTTGTAATTTTTGTAATTTTTGTAATTTTTGTAATTTTTGTAGTTTTTGTAATTTTTGTAATTTTTGTAATTTTTATCATTTTTGTCATTTTTGTCATTTTTGTCATTTTTGTCATTTTTGTCATTTTTGTCATTTTTGTCATTTTTGTCATTTTTGTCATTTCTGTCATTTTTTTCATTTTTGCCATTTTTGTCATTTTGTCATTTTTGTCATTTTTGTCATTTTTGTCATTTTGTCATTTTTGTCATTTTTGTCATTTTTGTCATTTTTGTCATTTTTGTCATTTTTGTCATTTTTGTCATTTTTGTCATTTTTGTCATTTTTGTCATTTTTGTCATTTTTGTCATTTTTGTCATTTTTTGTCATTTTTGTCATTTTTGTCATTTTTGTCATTTTTGTCATTTTTGTCATTTTTGTCATTTTTGTCATTTTTGTCATTTTTGTCATTTTTGTCATTTTTGTCATTTTTGTCATTTTTGTCATTTTTGTCATTTTTGTCATTTTTGTCATTTTTGTCATTTTTGTCATTTTTGTCATTTTGTCATTTTTGTCATTTTTGTCATTTTTGTCATTTTTGTCATTTTTGTCATTTTTGTCATTTTCATTTTTGTCATTTTTGTCATTTTTGTCATTTTTGTCATTTTTGTCATTTTTGTCATTTTTGTCATTTTTGTCATTTTTGTCATTTTTGTCATTTTTGTCATTTTTGTCATTTTTGTCATTTTTGTCATTTTTGTCATTTTTGTCATTTTTGTCATTTTTGTCATTTTTGTCATTTTTGTCATTTTTGTCATTTTTGTCATTTTTGTCATTTTTGTCATTTTTGTCATTTTTGTCATTTTTGTCATTTTTGTCATTTTTGTCATTTTTGTCATTTTTGTCATTTTTGTCATTTTTGTCATTTTTGTCATTTTTGTCATTTTTGTCATTTTTGTCATTTTTGTCATTTTTGTCATTTTTGTCATTTTTGTCATTTTTGTCATTTTTGTCATTTTTGTCATTTTTGTCATTTTTGTCATTTTTGTCATTTTTGTCATTTTTGTCATTTTTGTCATTTTTGTCATTTTTGTCATTTTTGTCATTTTTGTCATTTTTGTCATTTTTGTCATTTTTGTCATTTTTGTCATTTTTCTCATTTTTGTCATTTTTGTCATTTTTGTCATTTTTGTCATTTTTGTCATTTTTGTCATTTTTGTCATTTTTGTCATTTTTGTCATTTTTGTCATTTTTGTCATTTTTGTCATTTTTGTCATTTTTGTCATTTTTGTTACTTTTGTCATTTTTGTCATTTTTGTCATTTTTGTCATTTTTGTCATTTTTGTCATTTTTGTCATTTTTGTCATTTTTGTCATTTTTGTCATTTTTGTCATTTTTGTCATTTTTGTCATTTTTGTCATTTTTGTCATTTTTGTCATTTTTGTCATTTTTGTCATTTTTGTCATTTTTGTCATTTTTGTCATTTTTGTCATTTTTGTCATTTTTGTCATTTTTGTCATTTTTGTCATTTTTGTCATTTTTGTCATTTTTGTCATTTTTGTCATTTTTGTCATTTTTGTCATTTTTGTCATTTTTGTCATTTTTGTCATTTTTGTCATTTTTGTCATTTTTGTCATTTTTGTCATTTTTGTCATTTTTGTCATTTTTGTCATTTTTGTCATTTTTGTCATTTTTGTCATTTTTGTCATTTTTGTCATTTTTGTCATTTTTGTCATTTTTGTCATTTTTGTCATTTTTGTCATTTTTGTCATTTTTGTCATTTTTGTCATTTTTGTCATTTTTGTCATTTTTGTCATTTTTGTCATTTTTGTCATTTTTGTCATTTTTGTCATTTTTGTCATTTTTGTCATTTTTGTCATTTTTGTCATTTTTGTCATTTTTGTCATTTTTGTCATTTTTGTCATTTTTGTCATTTTTGTCATTTTTGTCATTTTTGTCATTTTTGTCATTTTTGTCATTTTTGTCATTTTTGTCATTTTTGTAATTTTTGTAATTTTTGTCATTTTTGTCATTTTTGTCATTTTTGTCATTTTTGTCATTTTTGTCATTTTTGTCATTTTTTAATGGCATAAAATTCTGCCTCTCACCTTAAAATGATAAAAAAGATATCAACACTTTGTTTAACGATCCTGAAGGGTTTTTGTTTTTTAAAAAAATGTAGGGGAGAGTGGGGTATCGTGGGCCATGGGGAAACGTGGGCCACTTTTAGTATCTCAGATGTGTGTTGAGATAAAAATCTCAAACCAACTGTCATCGTCGTCTCTTTGTGTGAGCATATATTTCTATATGTTGTTGACTGAAATACGCATCATATGCTTCCTTTATTTATCAAGCTGAAAAAAGTTAGAAAAATTTAGAAAAATTGAAAAAAAAACCCGCTAATTTCATCGATGGGGAACCTAAAGTGCATAACAAAAATATGCTCATACGCTTATGATCTTAATTCTGTCATGATCTTTCACGTGGAAAAGTAATTTTTGATGAAACATCAATACGTCACACAAACGCAACCAATTTGCAAATCATAGCTTGTGGAGAATCGTGGGCCACACATCTTGAACCACCTATATTTTTTAGTTTTTATTCACATTCAGAACTTAAAATACGTTTTTCCTATCTGTGAAGTTTTCTTATGCCAAATGAAGAGTTATGAAAAATATTTTTTCCATCCTATATAAAAATTTTCCCAAAACGTGGCGAGCTAGGTTTTGGAATCTATGCGATCATACACAGCTGTCTTTTTTATTTCATCATCTGAAACTGCTTTAAAATAACGAAATGAATTAGGAAATCACAGTTTTCTGTCAACTCATAAACTTTGCATGTTATTTGGTCAATTTGGATTTGGTGGCCCACGATTCCCCACCATTTTTTAAAATCCAAAAAATATTGCTTTTTTTTCAAACAGACAGAATTTGAGGAAAATAACTTATAAAAAATTATAAAAAATACCGTATGATACCTTGAAAATGTAGAAAACCATACCATTTTTTATTTTCATTTTATCTTTTATAATAAAGAAGTTATGGAACAACGAAAAAAAGTGGCCCATGATTCCCCACTCTCCCATACGACTTGTGCGGAAAATATTTTCTATTTAATTTTACTAGTTGTATTTTTCTAGAAAACTTTTTGAAGCTGCATAACTGAAATGAAAACTACGCTAAAATTGCAAATATTGCATCAGAACAACGCAAATCTTTAAAATGTGTCCCGTTTAATCACGTGCACAACCTTTAACACGGCATCATCTTAAGTATCCCTATATAGCTAATTCGATACCAAAGAAAGAAGCATCCAACCAAACCGGCTCCAGCTGGTGTCTGACTTACCTCCCCGAGAGGGGGCGGAATGGGAAAGAAAAATCACGTAGGGCGGATGCTCTAATACGTCCTATCAACTAAACACCCACCCAGCATTGAAAATGCCCTTACTAGCAGGCAGCGTATGGAAGATTTGCTCAAAGAATTAGATAAATCCACCCAAGGTCGAGAAACCGCCGGCCACTGCAAGCCGGAAGAGTGAGATTTCCGCCCTTTTTTCTCATTAAGGAAGAGCCACGGCGGAATGCGATTGATATTTACAACTTAATTCACACGTTTTCCATCGAGACCGATGACTTCGTGACTAGACAATCACTCAATCGAACGGAAATCTGAGCGGATGAAAAAAAAACTAAACTATAGGACAAAAAACAAAGGAAGGCACCTCTAGGTATGACTTAGTCGGTATGTGATTCATAATGACGTCCCTTTTGGCTGCGACGCAATTAATAATGGCTAGTCGCAGCAGCAGAAAAGTGATGCAATAAACGTTTATTTAGGTGAAGTGCGAGAAATGCAAGTGCACGCAATTGTGTCACTACTTGAAAACGTGTTGAGTTAGCGCGAGCAATAATTCCAAGAAGTTCACCCACCGTTATCAATGGATTTCTAGGGAAAATTAGAAATTTAAAATAAATATTGATTGTCTTTTAAAAACTCATAAATTTAAAGTAGCTGTGTAACGTTTCGGAAAGTACCCTTTACGTTGCCTTCAATTTCAATTGTTTTGTAAGATTTATTGAGGCGGAAGGACAAGATTTATAGCTTTGATCGATTGATTAATTGGTGACAGATTTGTACGCCCTGTAATAGTTTCGAAGATTGCGAATAAGAATTTAATTAACCATTCGGAGTGTGTACTGCCATATGTACATATCTACAACTACAAGTATTTAACTAATAGCATTTTGCCGCGTTAGAGCAAAACCTGGCTGGCTAGCTGATGCAGGTTTCCGCATTTATGATTAATATTTATAGCAGTGAAATGAGCTAAAATGCGGTGTTCAAGTTGTACTGAGTGCTTAGCTGAATTCAAAATATAACATGCTTTCTAAATTCCAAATAAAGATGACGTGGTCATTTACGAAGGTGCTTTTAAGTGACAAACAGTACAACCAGAACAGAATGATAATTTTTCAAAATTTTCATTTAAAAGCATGAAAATCTAAAGAATATGGGATCAGGAACGTTTTCTTTTCACGAAACGTATGTAGGTAATGTTAGTTCTACACTGAGCGAAACAAGAATAGCACCACTCTGCTTTTTGCTTGTTAAAATGAATTATTGGTCAACGAATAACTCAACCTAATTTTTTTTCGATGAACCAATGAGGCCCGAAATCATGAAAAAAGGTGCGATTAAAATATGATCATTTTTTCAAATTTACTGTAGGGTGAAAATGAGAAACATTTACCCGGAAAAGCGCAAAAATGTTGTGAACAAATATTTCGCTGAGTAGGCGAAAACGGAAGAAGTAAACATTGGAGCGCACTGTGGTTTAAAACTCGAATTTTTATTTTAAAGAAATGACAGTACCATCAAACATCAAAATAGTGACTGACATCTTCAATGAAGTTGTGTAGTTTTACAATTGTCACAACTCTCTAATACAAAGTTTGTTTAAAAAACTCGCTTCGCAAAAAATTAAACCAATTTTTCGTTTTTTATGTTAGTTTTTGAAAAAATGTCTTCAAACATAAAAGATAGAACTTTGACGTCTTCGACAAAGTTTCTTAAAATTTGATGATCTACAACTTTTTTGATGACTTTTTCAAAGTGATAAAATTATAAATACAAAAAAATAGAAAAATTATCTCACTCATAGGTGAATTGATCAGGAAAAAATTTACAATAAAATATGTGTATTTCAAAATTATGAAACATTGTAGAACATACCATAAAGCTATTTTGATATTTAAATCTTCAAAAAGCTCATGATCACGTTTTTAGAGTTTTAAACCACTGTGCCGGTGCGATATGCGATTTGGAAGTATGGAGAGGAAAGCAGCTTCGTGAACAAAAAAAAATCTGGGCGGAAACCGGGTCCAGTGGACAAAACTTTAGACCGGAAAGTTCGGAAAGAAAGCCTCAGTTCGGGATGTGACAAAAATTTTGGATCCCCTCTCAGCACCGTCCATCGTGGGATTGGGTCTCAAGACATATATAAAACACAAGAAGCCGAGGCGGAGTCGAAAATAAGCTGCTTCTGTGAAACCAAGAGCTTGTAAATGATATGATCAACTGTTGTGTGGAAAATCGGTGTGTTTATAGTTGGCGTGAAGTCTGTCAAAAAACTGTAATTGTTACTTGGGATTTTAACCGGCAGCGCAAGTTGGTTCATTTTTGTCACTCTAGAGTAAAAATTTATAGTTGACAAACAAACATACATATGTAGGTATTTGATCAGTGGATTCACCTGCTGTTCTTGCAAAACCCATTAAAACTAAATGAACTTCCAGTCATGTCTCTGGAGCCACTATGACATGCACAAGTAACACAGATTAGGCTAACTAGCATTAGGATGTTTTATATTGGTTTAATTATGGCATTTTTTTTGTGTCGTTTTATGACGGTTTTATTATGGTCATGCAAAATGCTTATATTCTTGAATCGACCAGATAGTTTTGAAAACGCTAATAGAGCTTTTATTAAACATACAGTTTTAATTCTTTTGTAAGAGTTGCTCTGTTCAAACTAGAATAAAACACCAACTTAGAAGTTTGCCCCAAGCTTTCTTTTGCAGGTTCTATAATTGCACTCAGTGCATGATTATTAAGTCGCCATAAAACTTAGTGACAGTTCCCGATCAAGATGATAAAACAGGACATGCTCAGGTTAGATAGCACATATTTGAATTGGAATTCCCATTTTAATAAATTTTTTTATAAGTTATGTGTGTTAGTTTTGAGTTAAAATAATAAAGATGCTCATAATATGGTTAAAATATTTGTGGTTTTGGCTATTAATTTTACCTACCAGACAGGCCCGTGCGAAGGACCCGTCCATGAGGGGGGTTTTCGAAATTCAAATTTAGCTAAAAATAATAACAATACCAAATTACACAATAAAGAAGGAAATCGATTTCGGACATCATTTCCTTATTCATTATTTTTACACGAACTCAAAAAATAAAAACTAAAATTTATTATTTTTTGAGTTCGTGAAATGAATCAATCTTTTTAAAGCAAATCACAATGAAAGTTTTAAATCCATTATGTTTTCGGTCATTCATTGAAATATTTTTCAAAATGATGTTCCTTATTCTGAACTAGAAATTTGCTTCAAAATAATTTCTCAACAGTCTAGTTTTCAGATTTGAAATACCTATGTAAATATTTCCAAAACACAGATTTCAAAATAAATCTTAATTCGAATTATGTCCAATAAATAAACGTCAGATCAGGAAAAAAATAAACCATGATTGATCGTTAGGAAAATGATAATAATTGATATTTATTACTCATCTTAATTTACATTTCTTTTCTTCATTTTCAACTCAAGAGTTGATGTATTTTGAATATGAAAAAAAAAATAATCGCGATTTGAAATGTGAATAGTTTTATAAGGATTAAAGGTTTATGTTTTCAAACAATAAAATTCAGAATAGAAAAATATTTATAAAATTTAAATAGCTTGACTTTAAAATTCGGTAGATTTATTTAAAAATTGAGAAAAAAAACTGTACTATGGAATTCGGTAAACTCATTTGAAAATTGAAACAGAATAGAAGGATGAAAAAGATTCAAAAAGATTTTTTTTTCCAATAAATACGTCTTACTATTATTAAACTTATTTAAGAAATTTAATTGATAACTCAAGAGAATAACATTTTGGTGCTGATATATTTAAATGATCAATTTGGAAGATTTTAGCACCCTTAACTCGAATCTTTTGTTAAATTTGAACTTTCATATTTAGTTTTAAAATGTGTTAGTTTTAAGTGAAATCAATAATTGATAACTGATTAACCATTAAACCTTCATTTGAGAAAAAATCTGGTACTAATTTCTTTTATAATATTTTGACGATGATGATGATGATGATGATGATGATGATGATGCATGATTTTAAAAAGTAGAATTCGACAGTTTTTGAAAATTTGGAAAGAAATCATTACAATTATTTTTGACATTGCTGCATAAAGGTTAAAAAAGTTGGTTCAAACTTTTTTAAAAATTCGTTAAATGAGAAAAGTAATCAAATAGAACTCTTAATTACTTAACGTCTTGAAGAAATTTCTTTATTCCTTTAATAGGGCATATAGTCTTAGTTACTGGCCCTAAATCCAGAACTGCTGGCAGATCATCGATGCTGCAGAAGCAGTTCAAGTAGAAAGAAGAAGAATCATTTAATACTTTTATTTCAAAATGTTTTTTTGTTGTTTTCAAGTTATGTCAAAAGAGTCCAGAACTTCCTTAAAGATTTTAACCTATTTTGAAAAGTTATAAGTTATTTCAATAACAGCTGATCACTGATAGAAAGATTGCATATTTAGATTCAGAGCACTCAAGTTAGACAAAAATACTTTTTTAAATTCTTTTTCCTTGGAAAAATGTAGATTTTGAGGTCTTTTGTTATTCGTAAATCGCTCTTCTCTATCGATTCACCGAGTATGCGCTGGGACTTGAACCTCCCAACCTCGGCAAGATTCGAAGATTTTGAGGTCTTTTGTTATTTATTAAAACCTTTTCAAATCTGATGTTGAGTAAGAACAAGAAATACAAAATGTAATTAAGACTGAAATTGGTTTCTTGAAGAATATTTCATAACAGCATAATATTTTTAATGACATAAACGATTTTATTAAATCAAAATTTAAGTAACAAGGTAAGGATATTAGATTTTAATTTGTTTTTTTTTTTGCTAATTTTCATTGTGCCTGTTGCATGGTTTCCCACTTTTCGATAGATAAAATTAGTATTCGATAAATAATTTTAAAATTAAAATGGTTCGCTTCATACTTTGATCTTGCTTAGTTACAATTCTTAATGAAAAACCATTCTAAGTTAAGGGTTTTTGTATGTCAAGTTAAGAGTTTCAATACAAAAGGTTAATTGAATTGCATCCAAATCATAATTTACAATAAAAAATTAGTTTCAAATCGTGAACGTCATGAAGTGTCGTAGAATGAAATGTCTGAAGCCAAGGGTGATGCAGACTAAATTCCGCCGGAGGCTAGCAAAATTTTTGGCTTGCTTGTTAACACTTATTTAAGATCAAGTTATCTGATACTACTGTGAAAATTTTACTTGGAAAAAATCTTCATGGGGCGAGGGGGGGTTAAACCCCTAAAACCCCCTCTCCGTTCGCACGGCCTTGCTACCAGATCATATCTCAATAATGCAATAATCATTCATCAACCATTATGGTTGCTGGAAAAAATAAAAATAAAACTTCGAGAACTCACATAATCGAAAAAAACTAAAATTGCTAACATGTTTGATAATAGCTTTTTAAAAGCTTTGGTGACCAATAATGATTGGTTATGATATTTCTAGGATAGGGTATAATAGCCTGATTTTGGCTTTATTAGAGTCCAGGTGATGTTATAGCTTTAGCTTTTTATGAAGATTAATGCTATAGTCCTAACGAAATTTTTCTGACCATAACAAAGCTAAAATTGTTACTTGGGGGATTATTATTTTAACCTGAAATTAGAATTTCGTGGGTATTGAATCTTTAAACAGAGGAAACTGTTTGCGAAAGGGTCTCATCAGAAAATGTTGATCAATTTGGAGGTTTTTAAACGTCACAAGGCTCACGTCAAGGGAAAAATGTTCATATCAATACAAACAGAATTCCTATTTTTAGGAATGACTTTCTTATACTTTCCGAAGACAAGGGCAACTGACGAACGTCGAGTGATTATAAAAAAATACGTATATGCTGCTTTAAGTAAAACAGCGAACCGTGATTTGATCCACATAAAGGAAAGTGGCTCCATAGAGTCCATCCACGTAAAACTCATAATCGGTCATGTTGCAGTTAGGTTCTTAGGTGACTTTATGTAATGCTAGCTAGCTAGCTGCCGCTTCTGGAAGTTTGTACGCTTGAGTACATAGTAATGGATGGATCTTTCATGGGAATACAACGTTGCACTAAGGATCTCATGTGTGAACTAAGGTAACGTAAGGTTATCTGGCACTTATGAATAGTGCCAGTGTAACTGGAAGCATATAGTTAAAAGAAATAACGCGGAGTAACCCTTCCAAAGATATAACAACTGGTCACAGAGGTCTCTCTCCAACAGAAAAAAAAATTATGTGCGAGTTCGTTAACCTTCAATTTGGCAGAAATGTGGATATACCACTAAGGTATTTTTGCTTTTATCACTTTTATGATCGGCCGTTTTTCGCCCTTTTTGTATTTAATGAGTTGCAAAATTGGAAAAGAATTGTGATTGAGGAAGACACTTGTATAATTTTAATATGTGTTGTGAACCAACTTGGATAGGTTTAAAAAAATTGAATTCAAACCACATCAATCGATGATGTGCTGTTTAAAAAAAACAACAACAAAAAATATGTTAAGCCTGACGAGGGCATTGTCGTGTGTGTTTGAAAGAAATTTTATCATCGCATGATGTTTATTGTTATAAATAGTTATCTAAGTTTTCGATTGAAAAATGTGTTATGACAATTATTCATCTTTTCAGATAACACTGAATTTCTAAATTCCTCAATTTTATAGGGTGGTAGTTTTCCAAATCGAACATCTTGTTCTACTTCCAAAAAAGGCAATCATCGGAACGAATCACACGGTGCTCGGCGACTCATTGAGTTGGCACGATGCGCCACCTCGTTCGAAAACAATCTTTCAAAATAGAGCTGATCGACGAGCAAACAGATTTCAGAAAAAGAAAATTGGCACATTTCCACCGGATGGCAAATTTAGCGACATACATGCCTCCATATTTCGAAACAGTTGTGCGGACTCGGACTTGGTGAATGGCATTTTAATTTCAATTAGCGTGCGAGTGTCTGGGTGCGTTTTGGTGGGAAATTGTTTGCCGCAAAAGTCAGCGACGGCGTCCATTCCGGATGACGTATGTCCGAGCCGGTTCCTACCGGTTGAGTCCCGTTCACAAATGTCGTAAATTTCGAAAATGTAGAATATGGACTCGCACCACCAGCTGTTGAGGAATAAGAAACCTGACCGAAAATAACGGCCAACAGACAACAGTATTTGAAATATGCTGAGCGACGTCCTCTTGTCTGTGGTTTCGTGGTTTGTCAGGCGACGGTTAAAATTGTTGTTTACCACGCCCAGTTAAAAGTTAAACCCCAAATCGAAAGAAATCTGTACAAAAAAAATGACATACCTACTATCCTGAAAGCGAAAGAAAGAAGGAATATTATATGTAATTGTGCTATTTTAGGATACGATATTATTGAACCCGCGTGTTTGTGTACATACGTCAATTATTAGAAGATGGACCCAGCTGCCACAGTTAAGTTAAGGTTGAGAAAGACGCCCGCACGCACGGGGTCGTCCATTGTTGTGTTTATTCGGGATAGGTATATATTTATTGTTTTGTGGCGGCTTTTTCTTATTCACACCACCCAGAGGTCTTCTCAAGGGCGGCCATATTTGTTTGTGATCGTGTTGAAAATAAAATTATAATTTAAGACACGATGACTGCTGCTGGCGTCTTCGATTGGATCCGGATTCTGATCTGCTGTTTACGATGCACTGGTTTTTCGGTATTTTTAGATGTTATACAATGTTGTTGCGGGTTTTTCTTCATATGAAATCTACATGTGATCTAAGCTGAAAACAAACCTGGATAACTACAATAAATTGATCATGACATCGTGATTCCGGTTTCTAATTCGGATCTTATTTGTCGTTGCCGGTTGAACAAAATTTTTGATGAAAACTGGTCATTCAAAAATTGCAACGAATATATAGTTATGTTAGTCTCTTCAATTTTTCACATAACTCAAATACTAACTAAAGCATGGATCATCCAAAATCTGGACGCACTGTTTATTATACCATAGCGCTCCTAGTTGTCGGATCTGGAATGTTTTGACAGTACTTTGATGATCGGAGAAAGGCGAAAGTCGGAATTGAGCAGGCATGTACCGGGTCAGCCAAAGCAGCCGCCCGCTTACGATATGCGGAGCTGGAAAAGGCAGTTAAACGAGCTTGTAGACGAGACAAGAGAGCCTGGACAAACTCCCTAGCCGAAGAAAGAGAAAGAGCCGCCGCCATTGGAGATATCCGATTATTATATGAAATTTCTCGCCGCCTTAGTGGTGCAAGGACTAACGCAAGAACGCCGCTGAAAGACCGAGCAGGTCAGCTGCTGACAGATCGAACAGATCAGCTCAAGCGTTGGACTGAGCATTTTGAACAACTTTTCCGAGTTACAAATAGCGATGGCCAACAGAACCCGCAGCTCGAGGCGCCCACAGTAAGTCGCCATAATGGCGTCAACTCGGAAGCGCCCTCGCTGGCTGAAATAGAAGCGGCAATCAAGGACATGAAATCCAACAAAGCGCCTGGAATCGATTGCATTCCTGCTGAAATGCTCAAAGCCGACCCTGCCTTGTCAGCACAAATGTTGCACCGTCTTTTCGCTGACATTTGGGATACTGCAACATTCCCGGCCGACTGGATGCAGGGTATCCTCGTAAAGGTCCCGAAGAAAGGAGACCTGACAGAGTGCGGTAACTGGCGTAGCATAACTTTGATCTGTACAACCCTCAAAGTACTCTGCAAAGTGATCCTGAACAGGATCCAGGAGAAAATCGACGCTACACTCCGACGGCAACAAGCTGGATTCTGATCCGGACGATCATGTGTGGACCACATCACAACGCTACGAATAATACTGGAACAAATCAACGAATTCCAGGACTCTCTTCTACTAGTGTTCGTTGATTTCGAAAAAGCATTTGACAGACTGAACCACGAAAACATCTGGGCTGCTTTAAGACGACGAGGGGTCCCAGAGAAACTTGTCCATCTCATCGAAGCACAGTACAAGGCATTTTCGTGCAAAGTCTTGCACGACGGTGTCTTGTCCGAGCCTATCCCGGTAACTGCTGGAGTGAGACAAGGATGTATTTTGTCACCGCTGCTTTTTCTCATCGTAATGGATGAGATCTTGACTGGATCGATTGACTGTAGACCATACCGAGGATTGCCGTGGAATCCATCAATGGAGCAACTGAACGACCTTGACCTGGCAGACGATATTGTTTTGCTCGCCCAAACACAACAAGACATGCAGAGCAAACTCAATGACCTCACCGAAAGCTCCAAGGCAGCAAGTCTCAAAATCAATGTCGGAAAGACCAAGTCTATGGAAATCAACACAGAAAATCGTTCCAATTTCGTGGTAGCTGGACAACAGATTGAGAAAGTGGAGTGCTTCCAGTATCTTGATAGCCAGATTACGCCTGATGGTGGTACCAAGAAGGACATCGAAACCCGGATCAGAAAAGGCTGATTTGCGTTTGCGAGTCTCCGAAACATCTGGCGGTCACGCCAGATCTCTCTACGAACTAAGATCTGAATCTTCAATTCAATCGTCAAATCCGTATTGCTGTACGGGTGTGAAACTTGGTGCATATATGCGGTAACGACGCGAAAACTGCAAGTTTTTGTGAATCGCTGCCTGCGGAACATCATCCGCGCTTGGTGGCCTGGCAACTGGATCTCAAACGTTGAACTTCATCGCCGGTGTCATCAAAAGGCGCTAGAAATCGAGATTCGGGAACGTAAGTGGAGATGGATTGGGCACACGCTGCGAAGAGATGAAAACGAGATTTGCAGAGAGGCGCTTGACTGGAATCCAAATGGGCATCGAAGAAGAGGCAGGCCCAGAAGCTCGTGGCGGCGTAGTCTAGCCGCTGAAATCCGCACAGTTGACGAGAACCTTGAATGGCAGCAAGTGAAGACACTGGCTTCGGATCGCCAGCAGTGGAGATCTTTTATCTCAGCCCTATGCGTCGGTCAATCGGCGCCGGACCCTTAGGTAGGTAGGTAGGTTGTGTGGAAATGTTTCTTCTATCAGTGCTGAAAATTTCATTACGATTCGTTTTGTTCCAAAAAAGTTACACGTGATGGAAGCCGCGAGACGAAAATGAATTTTGGACACCCACGTCAAAAACCCGACGTGGTTGGGTTCAAAAATCGCAAAATCTGTAAAAACGGTCAAATCGCCGTGTGCAGAATTCTCAAACGTTTCCGTGAGATGCATACTATCGATCGGCAGGTTCATACCAAGCGTCATAGTGGAATTAAGGATCGGAAACTGCATTTGAAGGTGTTGAGAACGATCAAGGTAAACCCAGGGCAGTCGGACTATGCTATCACCGAGAAATTCAATGCCGACCGGTACACCGTCAGAAGGATTCGTCTACGCGGGTGATGTACCGTCAACTGGGGCAACATGCAACAAATTTCAACTTCAATGGCTTCTAAAATCTTAATCCTGTCAAATAATCATACCTCTTGTACATCAAAAGTTTCAAGGTAGATGGGTCACCAAACTGACGTAGTCAGAAAAATTATTGGTTTCTCCAGTTATTTTTAAATTTACAAAAACATGCGATTTTCACCCCACTAAGAAAAAGGGGTAAATTGCAACAAACTCTTTAATTTATAAAAAATCAAATGAAAACGATTGAAAATTCATAGTTTTTGATTCATTTGTGATGTCATAACGCATAAAGCACCAATTGCAGTAAATTTTGGTTTTGTTCGAATTAAATTTTTAATTTTTTCTGACAAAAATGTTTTTAAGAAAAAAAGTGTTAATCTTCTGCATACATTTAGGGGTAAAAAATACTACAAAATATTCTATTAGTTCAAATCATGAAAATAAATCTAGGAATGGATGAAATTTTAATGTTAATTAACGCATAATGCAAAACAATCATATCCCAGCATATGGGAAGCGATTTATGAGATTTAGTTCCGATTTGCATTTTGTTGCATTTTACCCCAGACGGGTAACTGAATTATAAAAATATTTATTTAAAAAAATTGAGTGATTGTTCGAAAAATATTTCCACATGGTCAATGTTGGTATAAGATGAGGAAACCAGTATAAAGTTTGTAGGTGATATTATCAAGCCAATCCGTCATACTGGGTAAAGTTTTTTACGGCACCGAAAAATGTTAAAAATTGTTCATTCATTGTTCGATTTATCAAATTTTATATGAAAATCAAAAATTTAAAAAAAAAACTATCTTAGGATTCAAGAAACTATGTCATCATCATTTTGCAATCATTAAAAGATAACTTTATCTCATTACATTAAATTAAAAATTGAATCTGTGTGGTGTTATATAAATGTTGCATTCAACCCCGCTGTTGCATGATGCCCCGTTTGACGGTACCTGCCAAATTCAAATTCGTTTTTGCCGATAAGTTTCCAAGAAAGTGTTTGATCTGGCAAGGTATTTGCAGCTGCGGACGAAAAACACGGGTTTTTGTGAAAAACAAGACCATGGACTCCGAAATCTACAAGGAGAAGTGCCTGTAAAACGTTTTTTTCCGTACATTAGATCTCACAAAGGACCAGTAAAATTTTCGCCAGATTTGGCAAGCTGCTACTATAGCAAAGAGTTACTGCAGTGGTCTCGGGCCAACGGGTGAATTTTGTAGAAAAGGACATCAACCCACCCAACTGCCCTATATTCCGTCCTATCGAAAAATTTTGGGCAATTGTCAAGCAGAAGATGGAGAAGAATGGTAGAACGAATCGGGATGCAACAGAGATGAAGAGATTGTGGAACAAAATGGCCGCTGAGGTCAGCGAATAGGGTGTCCAAACTATGATGAGTGGTACTCGACAAAAAGTTCGAAATTTCATCAAAACAACATCGGAATAATTTTTTTTTAATTTTTTCTCCTTTAAAGAGCAATAAAAAACCTACATTTTGAGTACAAAACATTATTATTTCGTTTACATAGCTCCCTTTTTATTGCGTCCAGATTTTGCGTGATCCATGCTTTAGACCATGGGTGGCCAACATTTTCAACAGGCGGGCCATATTTCTGAAATAAGATTGGCTGGCGGGCCAAAAAAAAATTGATCGGAAGTATTCAAAAAAAAAATATATATATATTTACGGATTTTTGAAAAGTAAAGATTAAGCTTATCAGATTGCCTGGTTTCATCCGGACTTGCCCAGATATTTAATACAAAATTTGGGAAACGTCCGGCCGGACTCGGATTTAATCACCTTTTTTGCCAAATCTAACAAAAAAATAAATCAAATTGTATTGCAATAACTTTTTATTCATGAGTCCAAACCAAGAATTTTTGAGCAAATTTTATAAAAATAATGATGAAAGGTTTTGTGGAAGTCTAAAATACAATTTAAAATCTGCTAATAACTTTGGATGGACATTTTTTTTCAAGTTTTTTCCAATTGCTTTGCTATATTGCTTAGAGTTTTAGTCGACAATTTTGAAATAAATTTCCCGGATTTGGCCAGTTTTTTTATGAAAATAGTTCGAATTTTTCCGCTCCGAATACGTCCTGAAAAAATTCTAGAAACCTTAGTATAGATTAAACTTTATATGTCGTTTTTGGTACTTGCATATTTTTACAAATTTTTCTCCATTTGAAATAAAAAGTATAAATATTACCCAATGCGAAATCTAATATATAAAGATGAGTTGGACTATATATGTTTGTATGCACCTTATACAAATCGACACCGCTTAACCGATCAGCCTGAAATTTGGTACAGAGATGTAGTTGGACCATGGGAAGGTTTTAGTAATAGTTCTGAGCTCCGCCCACCTAAGGAAAGGGACCCTCCCATAGAACTTTCGTTTTTAATCCCACGAATCAAAAGTCATGGCACCCATTTTGTTAACCGACTTTTTTCCCCTTGGCGGGTTGTTTTCATCATCACCATGGGCCGGGCATTAGAAACAACTATCCAAAGTTCACGTGTACTGGAAAGCAAATCAAAGCTTGCTGAGCATTAAAGATTTTAAAGGGGAAATTTTGGCGGGTGTTTTTTGTACCTTCTTCTGCTGAAAGCACGTGGTACTGGTACGTGATTTTCGGATGCAATAATGAGTTTACATTTTGGATTGAAAAAATAAAACTAGCCTGTTAGTAATATTTTGACTAGAATTGTAGAACTTTTCAAAGTGCTCCGTACCGCCCTAGGGAGCGGCTTTGAGCGTCTTCAATCATATATAGTGAACAGTGAATTTACTTTTTTAGCTGGATAACTATTTGGACTGAGTTCAGAAAACTAATCAACCGATTTTCACGAATTCCAGCTTTTGAGAACCAACCATTTTAATATTCCTGGAGTTTCCATAGAAAAAGAAAAGTTACCTTTTTAGATTTAGAGTTATAAGGCTGCAATTTCAATGCATTGATAGCCATCGGGGAAATCAAACGGGGGATTAAAGAATTTCTGAGATAATCAAAACAGAGGGTTTTTAGTTTTATAAAATTCAATTTCATTGGCCTACCATACCATCAAATTCTAATAATCTTTACATTGATCAGTTCACAATAATTAATAGGATAGAGCTGGAACAAAAATCAATTTCCCCTTTTTGTCCTCCCTACTCGAAATTTCCAAAAAAAAAAAACCGAAGGGGGGAAATAAATAAAGCTTGAAGTATTTTTTAGTAAATTTCAAAAAAAATAATCAAATATCCTATAACAACACCAAAAAAGAAAGGAAAGACCTCTTTAATTTGATGCATACAAGCTTCCGTGTAATTTATTCCAATTTATTTGTTTTTAGCATTTTGTTTTATTATGCCACCCCCCCCCCCTCCCCCCTCGCGATGTTCCGACTCCGAGTGACAAAAGAAGGATTTGAAATTTGCTGCGGCCTTATTGTGTCCAAAAAAATTAATATTTCAATAGAACTCAAATAAAACCTTTAACATAATAAAATGAGCGATATTGATTCCAAGATGATTTGTTTTCGATTACTTCCAAAACTATTAGTAGAAATTTCAGCATGTTAGAAAAACTTTTCATAAAACAGTGTGAAATAAATCACCGAAAAAACACACATACATTTGGAAACATGCAAAGTGAGCGTTTAACGATGTTCGATTTTTTTTTATAGAAGTTTCTTAGTAAATTAAATTTAAATATACCACTTAACAGGGAGATCATCCATGTTGAAAAGTGGGATTTTCATTAGATGGGGGATGGGAAAGATAAAAAAACAAGTTTTCTCATTTGAAAATAAAAAATATATTGCCATATCTGTACCAACACGTGAAAAGGATCTATCTCCAAAAGTAAACAAAAAACATTTTCAGCACCTCATGATAGGCCAACATTTGCACTACTTAACGGTGAAACCCTTTTCAGAAAATATTATTCCGTTACATTAAAAATTCAATTTAAGTAAAGGATGTATAAACATTCTAAAACCAGAACCGCCATCACATTGATATACACCCTTTACTCCGGAAAAATTGTTCGCTGCTACTCCGCAAACAAACTCAAAATAATCAATTTGACTCTTTATTCAATATAAAAACACAGTTGCAAATGAATGCGAGTTTATAACTAAAGCTAAAAATAAGAAAATAGCGAAAGGTGTATAAACAGGTTAGACAAAATATTACGTGAGCAAGGTTCTATCTACGATAGCGCGTTGTTTTTGCATGAAAATTGATATTCCTCTATTCTAACACATAGAGAATGCTTATAACAATCGTTTGTCTTGCATAAAAAGTAAAAATTTCAAGTGATTTTTAATAAGCGATTAAAAATAGGTTGTATTTTTTTCAAACGCGTTTTTCTCGATTCGCCATACATGGAGATACATCCTTTTCAGGCGTTGGTACAGATATTTGTTCAAGTGTCCTAAAAATCGTGGGTAAATAATGTTTTTTGTAATAGAATTAATAAGCATACAAAGGAAATTACTAAAAATTTCTATTAAAGAAAACCTCATAAATGTAAGTTTTTCAATCATATGAAAACGATAAACACAGTAAATAATCTCAATCAAAACTAAAAAAAAACTTACAACTTACAATAATGAATATAAAGCTTTCAAAATTTCAATAAGTCTAACGACTCATTTTGATTTATATTTTTGTGAATCCGAGCAAGGCCGGGTAAAATCAGCTAGTTAATTATACATACCAAATGTATTTATGTACGTAATTTTTTTCAAGGCATTTAAAATTTCATCGGTTTATTCATTCCAGAAATTTCAAATGACATGACTACTACAATGGACATAAAGTCAATTTTATGGTCTCCAAATATAATAAAAAGACCGCCAATTTTCCAATGTTTGCAAGTTCACCGTTTTTTTAATAAAAAGTTGATAGGCAAATAAAAAAAAAACACACAGGATGGTATTGCTAAAAAAGTAGCGTTCTCAAGCTTTTGACAATTAAAATAATAATTTTTTGACCAACGGTGCTAGTTGAAATTTACTCAACTGTAAAATCTGTCTAGTTTTTCATTATTGATGGTCATAAATACAGATCAAGATGCCAATTAAAATATATTTGGATTTGGTTTAATTTTCATAAATAAACCCTTTTCTGTTAAAGCTTAGCAAACAATAACAAATTGGAAAAATTTCGATATTTTACAATTATATGAGGCCCGCAGAGCCAAATAGGTATAAGTGCAAAAATGATCGATTTTGAGTAAATAAGGCCAAACGATTCTCAATGTTGAGTTTTTAAGATTTTTAAAATTATATTCCCATACTTTTACGTTCGAAAGAAAATTGCAAATGTTCGAAAAATGTATGTAAAATGGCCAAACACAAAAATTTAAAAGCGTGTTTTCTCGAAATTAGTTTTAATACACTTTTACCTCTTCGGCTTATGTCACTTCAAAGAGATTTTCAGATCTTTGTTTTGAATTTAGTTAGAGTAGATAGAGATATATTTTTCCAAATGATATACGCAGACCAAGAAAACCAATCAATTCTTAGAACATGGCTCTTCCAAAAAGAGCTTCGCGGGCCTCAAAAAATTGGTCGCGGGCCAAATGTGGCCCGCGGGCCATGGTTTGGCCACCCATGCTTTAGACGGAAAATCTGTCAGTGATGCTTGTTTCTTTTCACAAATAAAAGAATGCTCTGTTTGGGGGTTTTGACTATTTTCTTGCTGCTGCTACCGCTTTGCCGCCTTCGGCAAAGTTGTAGTCACAAAATTTTCCACCTAGCTCCATATATTGGAATTTCATTTGCATTGCGAGAGAACAAAATATTCAAGAATAATCAAAAAAGTGACATTCTCCGAACATTAGTTTTTTCCGAAAGGAAACTTTTTAAACCACAGGGTTTTTTAAACTCGTAAAAAGTTGCAAAATTATGCAATCTAATAAGCCTGGACCCCTCGTGGATTAACATTGAACTGGTTTCTCATGTAGCAAACAGTGGCCCTTGATAGGTTCCCGATTTTTTTTCGAAATGACGGAACATAAATAAAGGTAAAATTTACCGAGAAGCGATTTATTTTATCCACCCATCTTTCTCGGAAAATTTTACTTTTTTTTTCATTCACCTAGCAAAAAGATAAATTTTACCTTTTTCGCATTCACCTAACAAAATAGTTTATAATACTGTTTTGCCATTCACTGGTTTAAAAGGGTAGATGTTAGTTGGTTTGATTGGTTTTTCAATAAAAATAAAAAAAAACTAAATTTATTTAAAATTTATGCAGTTAACATGTACATTTTTAAGCTAAATAAGTTACCAAACATTTAAGCCAAAAAGTTTTATATATGTTCAGTATCATCGATGTGAGATTGCTAAAGAGCCCAAAAAACAACTGTTCAGTAAATGTTTACTATTCCTAACTTATGTACACTCAACTCTCTGGGGCCACCATTATTTAAAAAAAAAATTAATATAGATTTAATTCATTCAATTTTCTTGACCTTATAAAAAGGCCTGTGCTAAAAGGTTTCCGTGAGTAAATAAATCAACAATTACAATTATAATTACAATTACAATTTTGATATAAATAACACTAGTTTGTGAACCAAAAATATAAAGTCCAATTCAGGAACAATATGATCAACAGTTCAATTGAAAAAAATCCGTCTGTCTGGCGCCGGTTTTTTGTTACATTTAATAAAATTGCCACAGATACTCACTTACTCATCACTTAAAGATCCCCGCCCATCTGATGGTGATGTACCGAAACAGAGGTGGAATGTCGCAAAACTGTCACCGCGGTGTCATTTGTTTATTAGTTAAGCTTGCTGCACCAAATTGGCAACGTGCAGGAATTCAATCAACATTCAGAAAATTTTAAATCTATGGATATAAACTGTACATTTATTGACTTCAAGCATTGCTATTCTTAAATTTCAAATTCAGTCGCTGCTAGAAAATCAAACTTTTCTTCCACTTAAACAATCATTGTTAGAGTGACTGAGCAACGACCTAATCAGAGGTCTTCAGTAAAAGTGATCAGAAAATTACGTCAACAAAAACCGTACACCAATTCCAAGAATATTAAATTGTTCCATTGTTTCGACACAACTGTCATACGCGGTCATATTTTTACAGTTCGGCCTTTCCGTTATGAATGTCCGCTGATTATTTCCTTCCGTGGAAATTCTTTGTCTTTTGCCCGCCAATTTGACCTAGATAGATGATCTTCGTCAGAGATCTGACGTTTAGCAATAATAAATCGCATGCAGCCAAGTTCTCTTCTTCATTAACTAGCTTGAAAACCGCCTGGTGATCGTGTTCGGATCAAACCAGTAACAATTCCCGAGTCACTCGATCGGCATCCGGGAAGTTGTTTAGCGGAAGGTCTTTCTGGCAATATTTCTTTGGCGAGAATTATTTCGAGCCAGCTGGGCAGATGTCTTGCTCTCTGGAGCCGCCGAAGGATTTTTCCTCGGTATGAGAAGGTTGTTAAACTTCCGTCTGGTTGCTTCGAGATGCTTCCGAGGGTTTTGGACCCAGTGGAGGGTGATCTTGAATTTTATAAGCATTCAGAAGAGGCGTATGGTAAATTTTCGTAACGGATGATTTTTGCCGGTGGGTATAAACATTGTATTATAAGGCAGTTGACGTTCAAACATTCCTTTCGCGGGCAGCCATGTTAGACATGTTTGTAAACATTTAAAAATAGATCCGGAAAAGTGTTTCTGCCGCCGGTTGTCGCGACCAGATCTCAGTCATAGGCACATGTGTTAGTTTGATCATAAGCAGTCAGTAGTCGCAAAAACTTAGCGTCTTCGTCGTTGGCTTATTGCAGTAGATTGATATTTTCGTCTTCATTTATTTTTCACAGATGATTTGGTGGATGCTAAATGCGCTCTATTAGTTTGTTTTTTTCTGGTAGTGGCCCGTGCAGTGATAAATATCACTGAATTGGGAAACACGTGCTCATAGAAGAACGAACATGAAACTCTGAATCTGAGTCTCAATACCAAATTCATAAGTTTTCAACAATCATATTTCATAATAGAACTATAAATTTTGGTTTACGAATTTGAACCAGAATTATGAAATCAAAAACTCTCGTAATTTTGTGTTTATTTTGTTATTTGTTGACATTTGTTGTAACTATGTAAACTTTTATAATTTTTGTCGAATTTCGCCATTTTAAATTTTATTTAAAATTTTTTCATTTAGAATTATTTACATTAATGGTCAAACTTCACCTTGTGTCATTTCTATTTTTTATCGATTTATCGTATTTTTTTGTATTTATTGTCATTTTTGTCATTTTTGTCATTTTTGTCATTTTTGTCATTTTTGTCATTTTTGCAATTTTTGTCATTTTTGTCATTTTGGTCATTTTTGTCATTTTTGTCATTTTTGTCATTTTTGTCATTTTTGTCATTTTTGTCATTTTTGTCATTTTTGTCATTTTTGTCATTTTTGTCATTTTTGTCATTTTTGTCATTTTTGTCATTTTTGTCATTTTTGTCATTTTTGTCATTTTTGTCATTTTTGTCATTTTTGTCATTTTTGTCATTTTTGTCATTTTTGTCATTTTTGTCATTTTTGTCATTTTTGTCATTTTTGTCATTTTTGTCATTTTTGTCATTTTTGTCATTTTTGTCATTTTTGTCATTTTTATCATTTTTGTCATTTTTGTCATTTTTGTCATTTTTGTCATTTTTGTCATTTTTGTCATTTTTGTCATTTTTGTCATTTTTGTCATTTTTGTCATTTTTGTCATTTTTGTCATTTTTGTCATTTTTGTCATTTTTGTCATTTTTGTCATTTTTGTCATTTTTGTCATTTTTGTCTTTTTTGTCATTTTTGTCATTTTTGTCATTTTTGTCATTTTTGTCATTTTTGTCATTTTTGTCATTTTTGTCATTTTTGTCATTTTTGTCATTTTTGTCATTTTTGTCATTTTTGTCATTTTTGTCATTTTTGTCATTTTTGTCATTTTTGTCATTTTTGTCATTTTTGTCATTTTTGTCATTTTTGTCATTTTTGTCATTTTTGTCATTTTTGTCATTTTTGTCATTTTTGTCATTTTTGTCATTTTTGTCATTTTTGTCATTTTTGTCATTTTTGTCATTTTTGTCATTTTTGTCATTTTTGTCATTTTTGTCATATTTGTCATTTTTGTCATTTTTGCCTTTTTTGTATTTTTTTTTGTTCTGTCAGTGTCAGCCATTTTAATTTAAATTATTTTTGATTTTGTGAACTCGAAAATAATGTGTTTTTTTTCCAAATTAGAATGGTTATTTTATATTATTTTAAAATTTCCAGTTTTAAAAATAACAATTTTGTAATTTGTAATTTTGTAATTTATAAATTTTAACGCAGCCTGTCGGTTACACAATAATTTTTGTATTATTTTAATTGCTTTTTTTAAAGATTTTCTTGCTCTCGGATGATTAATCTGTATCGCTTTCTTTAAATTTTCCTCATCGCGTTATCACGTTTTTTAACCTACATGAATATTTCTAAAGCCTGCTATATTTTAATTTTTTTAGCAATTCCTCGCAATCAGACTGAATCAATATGGAATACATGTTTTTCAATCGTTAGCAATGAAATAACTCAATTTTGTTTAAGTTGGTTCATACGACCTAATCAAAACAAACTCTAGATTTCATAAGACATGCATTTGTAATTTATTTTTTCTAGAACTATTGTTTTGCAGTTTACAAAAAAATAAACCTTTATATTTTTGATTGAATTGTTTTCAAACTTTAAATTATCTAATGTTGATTGAAACATTTCCGATAAATTGAATAAAGTTATTTCTATAATAGTTGTGCATAATTTATACAATTTTCAGAAGTTTGCCTAAGCGTGTAATTTTGGTTCATCTTCGGATTCATCTGATTCATCGATATCCGAGTGAATTCTATCGGAATCCATCTCCGAAATTTGAGAACTCAACCGTCAAGCGTTTTGAGAACAATTCATCGCTCTGTGCTTGCACGCTCTTCTTTTTAAACTCAAAATTAAGTTGTTTTGGTTCAAAACAGCATTTCGGTGGCTTCCCTCAACTTTGAGTTTGACTGGGCAACAGCAAAACTAAGTTCTGATAGGCATACTCAATACTAAGTTCGGCAGCCGAACTCGAATTTATCCTTTTTTTTCGAGGGTAGCTGATTTTCAGGGAATTAAAGGATGATTGGTTGTACCCGGATGTTGCTGTTCCGGTACATTGCATTGCAATTACAGAGCGGTGGAAAGTTTTGACATTCCCGGTCAAAGAAAACTTCCGGATGTTACTTCCCACGGGAAGTAAACAACATCCGGAAGTTTCCGGACATTCCAAGCCGCTGATGACAATGACGGACAGAATTTTACGCTGACACGGTGAACATGCATTCCATTATGAAGTTCCTTCATATCTTCCGGTAATTGTTCCGGAACGACAAAATTTTGCGACGTGTTCGTTGGTTGCTGCTCCGGTTCGGACTGAACTCGTTAAGTGTTTTCAGTCCAACAGAGAGAGTTCAATTTTTAGTTCATAAGGTCGAACTCAGCTTTGATCCCTCGCCGAAGGAAAAAAGGGATCAATTTTGAGTTCGCAGTTCGAACTCCGTTTTGATCCATCGCAAGGAGGAAAAAGGGTACTTAACTTTAAGTTCATAGAATCGAACTATGTTTTGAACCTCGGTCATACTTAATTTTGAGTTAAAAAAAAAGAGCGTGTGTGTGCGTGTGATTTTTGTGAGCTGATTCACAAAAAGTGCGAGCAACCAAACCGAGTGTTTCGTGTTTTCATCCGTTTCGTAAAAGTTGCAGAAAAAGCGTGATTTTCGATAGGAATACCGTCCGGAAAGCGGCCCTAACTGTGTGGACCATGTCGAACCGGGGTGGCAAGAATCGAAATCGTAACCGTAATTATGGAGGAGGCGGCGGCGGTTCCGGTGGAGGCCGCAAATTTTACGATGGTAAGTGGAATGTTGCTGGGTCGCCAAGTCTGGTCATCGCCATTTTGAGGTCAAGCTCTGTTGATGTGGACGGGAGAAAATTTTCCACCACCACCTCCGTCATGTTTTGATTATGTTTGATTTTGTTATGCACGCTATTTTTTTTAAACTCAAAATTAAGTAGTTTTGGTTCAAAACAGCACTTCGGTGGCATCCCTCAACTTTGAGTTTGACTGGGCAATAGCAAAACTAAGTTCTGATAGGCAACTCAATACTAAGTTCGGCAGCCGAACTCGAATTTATCCTTTTTTTTTCTAGGGTAGCTTATTTTCAGGGAATTAAAGGATGGTTCAAATTTGTTGTACCCGGATGTTGCTGTTCCGGTACATTGCATTGCAATTACAGAGCGGTGGAATGTTTTGACACTCCCGGTCAAAGAAAACTTCCGGATGTTACTTCCCACGGGAAGTAAACAACATCCGGAAGTTTCCGGACATTCCAAGCCGCTCACCATATGATTACAATGACGGACAGAATTTTACGCTGACACGGTGAACATGCATTCCATTATGAAGTTCCTTCATAGTCTTCCGGTAGTTGTTCCGGAACGACAAAATTTGCGACGTGTTCGTTGGTTGCTGTTCCGGTTCGGACTGAACTCGCTAAGTGTTTTCAGTCCAACAAAGAGAGTTCAATTTTTAGTTCATAATGTCGAACTCAGCTTTGATCCTTCGCCGAAGGAAAAAAAAGGGATCAATTTTGAGTTCGCAGTTCGAACTCTGTTTTGATCCATCGCAAGGAGGAAAAAGGGTACTTAACTTTAAGTTCATAGAATCGAACTATGTTTTGAACCTCGGTCATACTTAATTTTGAGTTAAAAAAAAAGAGCGTGTGGTTGCTTAGGATAAAGTTAGGGAAAAAAGTTTTGATTAATAATTATTTATCAATAAACACCGAAACCTCCGGTTATTGATTGGCAGAATTTTCCCCAACAAGACTTATTCGGTAGCAACATAGATCGATAGCTCTTGGCTACTGCATTTGAAACGATTAGTAACAGATCTTATTCGATTTGTCTTGTTCTGTCAGAAAGAGAAAGCATTCGTCTGGCCAAATTAAGGCAGATTGGCGTTTAGTTTTTCAAAAAATTTAAACCAAAAAAGTAAGATTAACAAACCACCCATCCTGCTGACTTCTTAACTAAACATAAACAATAAGGGAAAATGGAAAAAATGGAAAAATATTTCGTAATATGCTGAAATCATAAACTCCACGAAAAAAAAATAGTAATGTGTAAGATTCAGAGATATTTTTGTTACCATACATTGCAAGCAGCATAACTTAACTGCTGGCATTCCGATAAATTATCAACTTACCTACCTAATGTAATGTAACCTAAATTTTTTTTTTCCTACCAAAATCCTGTGTTCTATAAACGAAGGATCCAGATCACTTTAGTTAATCTTGCCTCTTAGTATGAATTCGAACAATAAGTTGAATCTAGAAAATCTCAGCTAACAGAGGAATGACTTCCTTTGAAATTTTATATTACTTAAAAGCTCCGTATGTAGGATTAATATTATTATTGGTATGCGAGTGACCCTTCTTGTTTCCTGCAATTGATATCATGAGGAGGTAACTCGCATCTAAATAAAAAATCTTTTGGGATCACCAATGAATTTATGAAATCTTAAATGGAAGCCCAGACATCCTTAATGAGGTCTAGAGTGTAAATTCGACATTCTTTACTAAAATCGCTATAGCTTTCTTGTTTCTCTACCGATTTGTACAAAATCTAGAGTTTCGAAAATCTCGTTATTTAACTCAAATATGATTCTGAAACTTTCCAATTTCAAAAGCAACAAATATCGAAAAATATGCTTCGGAATAATGGCAGTAGATCAGCTATCGAATGCCAAAAAATAAATTAGGTGAGCTGAAGTAAGAAGATATCTTGTTGCGCAAGTGGAAATATTTTTTATTATATTTTTTTCAAGTTTAAGGCTAAAGTATGAAACAACTGAAATGTTAAAACCGAACTTTCAATCGAACAACCGTCAAAAAATTTGAAAAGTGGTAACAACGACGTTCACATTTGTCCTTTACTAAAATCTATAACGATTCACTTAGATTTTGTTTTTTTTTACCTTAAGTCACGATCATAAAACTCAACTTCCTTACCTTTTCCAGCTGGCAGCAAATATTCAGAGCACGACGACCGGATGGACCGGGACCACCACCTGGTCAAGGATGTCAAACGTCGGGTCAGCTTCAAACCCTTCAACGGGGGCCGAAATAACAAGGGCATCCGGGTGTCGGACATTCAGGTTCGGGCCCATTTGGAGAATGACGAAGCGATGGCCGGTGGCGATGGATACGGACACGATGGTGGTAACTCAACGCGTGGCAATTACAACAATGGAAAAGGATTCGACCGGAGGGGAGATCGTCGCCTGGGTTCACCCATTCCCCGGGGCAACGGTGGCGGTGGCCAGTCAGGTGCTGGAATACCGTTTAGCAAGAAGATAATTGCCAGTCCGAACGGATGGTACCAGATCAAAGTTCCGTACGGTCACAAGTACGAGAAAGATTTCATTCTCCGGTCGATGATCAACGCAATCAGTCCGAAAGTTTTTATTCCACAGTACTGGAAGGTGGAAGACACGGCCGTTAGCTTCTATATAGAGGACTACGAAGCGGCAGTCGCATTGCAAAAGATAAACCGCACGATTGCATTACCTGAAAATCGCAAAATGATAGTCGTTGTCAGCACCAGGTTTCCCCAGGTGCAGGTCAACGAACAGCTGAAGGAGCGGATGAAGTTGGCAATGGTGAAACGATATAATCCGGCGACTCAGGCGCTGAACCTGGAAAAGTTCCACTCCGATCCGGATCTGAAGGACATTTTCTGTGCCCTGTTTCGGCCGCCCATAATGCTCGCTGCTGCCGATATCATCAAGGAAAACATTCCGGATCTGGTAGCGCTCAACTTGAACGACAACAAGATCTCTCAGATGGATCACTTCCGACAGCTTGCCACCAAGCTGCCGAATTTGAAGATTCTTTATTTAGCAAATAATAAGGTGGGTTTTTTGAAATTAATAGAAAAAAGTGTAGGAGAAAATTAACATACTTTTATTTTAAAACACAGATCCCGTACGTAACCGCGCTGGAAACGCTGAAGTCGCTGCCGCTGGTCGAAATCAACCTGGAGGGCAACCCGTGCAAGGATCGCATCAAAGATCAAACCGTCTACGTCAGGTATTGGTTAGGTTCTGGGTGGCAGCACAAACACCAGCGAGGCTGCAAGGCTGCGAGGTGTCTTTGTGTTGTTGTGTCGTCTTTATTTCTCTTCCCGTCGATGTCGTCCTTGCCACTAGCTTCGTGCTCGGGGACTGACCGATGCAACACCAGCAATGGCTGCAGCTACCGAGCAGTTGATCGATCACCACGGTCTACGGTCGTCCGGGTGGAGCACGGTGCAGCGGGGAAGTTGGTGGGGATTGTACCTTTCGATGACAAGGGTTGACGACTCGGCGATGATGACAAAGTGTTTTGAATTTTTTAAAGTTTCATTTGATTGAAATTAACAGAAATGTTCAAGAAATATTCAAAGTTTGAACAAGCAATCACTTTTGGTTGCAACAAAATAGAACTGTTCAACACATAGAGCACATACGATTGAAAAAGAAAAACAAACTTTTGTACAAATATTCCTATCACGCCCTCCATGCCCGCGATGATAGCTCCTCAGAATTTAAAATCCTTTAAAGAAAAAGGCTTAGTGTAGGGAACAGTTCTATTTTTAATCTTAACAAATTTGTTCTACCTAGAATATCGAAATCATTCATCAAAGTTTTGCTGCTGAGTTAGTTTCCAAAGAATTCCTATCCTAATTTACATTGGCGATGTGCAACAAAGTAATTATCATTCATCATCGAGCCCTCATAAGTACTTGAAACATTGAGATCAATTCTGGAGGCTACCAAATGTGTACTAGTTTTGAAAATACTTGTGCAAATTTTGTTGAGATGCGGAAATATCTGAGATTAGTTGATAAAAAAACGATGAGTTGTGACAAGCAGGAGTTTAGGGAAAATGGAAATTGTAATTCCGATGGTTTCTCAACGAAAAAAAAAAAAATCACAAAACAGAACAAAACAAAACTTTGAAAAAAAAATGTCAACATTAAAAACTTCGAATTGATTCGTTTGATAATCAAGTCTTTTGTATAAACAATAATTGATAAAAACAGCATCCCATTGTGGCCACGATTCAAGTGTTCATATGCATCTGAGGAATTGAACAAGCAATCAAGTGGTATCATTTAACAAACGTTTAAAAAATTGTGATTGATTTCCAACGGAAATCTTGTCAACACAAAACAACGACACTCCACTTATTGTGGACCACCAAACGTTTGTGTAAATCAAACGAACAAAAAACAAAAGGGTTAATAACCCGTATCTGTTTTGAACTAACGACGTTAGAAGGATTGTTCCTCCACCGGAGGTCTAACAATACATCTTTGTTAACCTACAACAATCATAGTCTCCACAAACGGGGACACTACTCCAAACCGAGTCCGATTAGTTCCTCTTACCATGGTGCAACAACTATTTTACCGATAGTTTCACTGGATCGTAAGGCTTAACATTGGACAAATTGGCTGTCGAGTCGGTTTCATATCACCGGCTTATTAATAATGGTCATGTATACATTTTGCCTTTAAAATCATTACGAGTCAATTGAAGGATTTTAATGATTTGAAAAAAAAACTGAAGAACCAAAAAAAACTTAACCTGCTGCATGAGAAACCTGAGGAAATTTAGTTGTAAGAAAAAAAAAAACCATTTTTTAACGTTAGGACCAGTCCAGGGATCTAAAAGTTGAACTGAAACACATTTAAAACTATCTTAGCATCAAAAAACGAAATCTGCACTCGTATATAACGATTCGAATACGACAGAGCGGTTTTGGTGGTCCTTCGGAATGGTCTCTCTATTGAATACCTTAACTCTTGAATGAACATCTAACAAAATTGTTGAACGATGATTATTTGGTTGCATGTTTTTCCTTCTAAACCTTTCACCAACTGGAAAACTAGAGAAGGGGCTTCACACGATTAACAAGATTCAACATACCGATTACTAATTCTATTGATTCGTTTCGTTTCTCGTATCTTCCGATAGTGAGGTTCGCAAGCGACTACCCAAGGTGATCAAATTGGTGAGTATTATTTCCACATTATTTTTACAAATTTTTTTCGTAAGAGATGTTTATGTTGTTTGACCCGACAGTTCATGCTTTTTTCGCGTTGTCAGCCTACCGATACGTTTTCCTATGTAGTTCCGATCCGGCTCGAAAGACCAAGTGATTCGTCTATCCTAACCTGACACTAGGTGTTAATGTTGATAAAATCGTGGAAGTCTTAAATTTTTTTAGAGGCCTCCCTGAAGTTCAATTTCAGCCCATCCTTGGCCTTTGAATACGCTTGAACACACTTCTAGAACTCTTCTTTACTTCCCTCGAAGTCTCTCCACTTTTTGAGTCCAATGCCCTCCTTAGTTTATGTCCATGACGCGCCTCTAGTTTTCGTTAGTCTCGCAGCAGTCGAATATTTGCAGGAATAAGATGAATTTTCTGTTTTAAAAAAAATGAATCAACAAACCGCACCAAGACGAGATGAGTAATTTTGATTTTACCGCTTCCAGGACAACATCGACTTACCGCCACCGATCGGTTTCGACGTTGCCGACGACGATCTGAAACTGCCAGCGGCGAAGGCCGCCTTCCTTTGCGACACCGCCGGCATCGACATCGTACGGCAGTTCCTGGAGGAGTACTTCCGTATCTACGATTCAGACAACCGTCAGGAACTGCTGAAAGCCTACCACGAGCATGCGATGCTTTCGGTCACCGTATTCACCTGTCCCAGCCAAGGTAGCCAGCAACGGTTGCAGGCCTACATGTCACACAATCGGAACCTTTACAGCAAACGGGAACTGGATGCGCGGTGTCGATATCTGAAGATGGGCAAACTTCCGGTGGTGTCTCATCTGTCCGAACTGCCTATGACCAGGCATGATCCGAAGTCATTTGCCGTGGATCTAACTCTCTTTACGGTTGGTTGATTATAGCTAGCCACGTTGAACAGCTAAAATAATCCATTTTTAATCCATCCTTTAGCCACAAATGATCCTGTTCACGGTAACGGGTGTATTCAAGGAGCGTAAACCAGCCGTCATCAACGAACCGTACCGATCGTTCCAACGTTCTCTTGTGATCGTGCCATCGGGTGGCGGTTTTTGTATCCGCAACGAGATGATCCACATCAATAACGCCACTCGGCGACAGGAAGAAAATGCATTCAAGGACCCAGACATGAATGGATTCCAGCAGCCAGCAGTAGCGCCTTCTACGGCGCAAGCACCAGTAGCAGCAGCACCGATTCCACCGGCAGTGGGCGGCGGCGGACCAGACGATAACACCAAACTGATGATGATCCAAGCCATAGCCACGATGAGCAATATGAACGTTGAGTGGAGCCGTAAATGTTTGGAGGAAACTAACTGGGACTACGAGCGAGCCGGATTCGCTTTCCAGGAACTACATAAACAAAACCGAATACCGCCAGAGGCATTCGTTAAGCCGTAGGCGCCCTGGTAGCTCGCTGCCACCGTCGGAGACGCGTCGTGGGATCTTTATGCGAAGCGAAGGATTTGTTTAAGATACACATTAATGTGGTAGGGTTTAGAAGGGGGAATCAAAATAAGGGAATGAACTTGAGGAAAAAAAACGTTATATCAATGTACAAAGTACCGACTGTTACGAAAATAGACTAAACACACTTTCTTTCATTTTCTATTCCTTTTTCCGTTTCCGATGTGTTTTTTCTTCTCAAGTAGATCCCATATATTTTTTCAGGTCTATAAACTAGCAGTTTAGAAAAAAAACTGCACATAAAACAAAAAAAAAATGTCACAACTCATGCAAAAATACATTTATACAAACATCATTCGAATGAAACAAAAGTTTATAAAAGTTCTCAATTTCGACTTAAAATATATAGAAAAGTTTGTGTTGTCAACCTAGGAATCAATAAGAAAAGTTAGGATCACTGAAGCATGTTCCACTGATAGGTAGGCCCAATTCAAAAGGACATTACTTCTAATAAGTAACAATTGACCATTTATGAGTTAACATTTATGTTTTTTTGATGAATTGGTTTCCTCACAGTTGTCAGATATGGAGCAGAATCTACAATAACATAGTTGAAACGAATTTTGCAATGATAAATTCAGGAAAATCTTATAAAAATTTACGTTTAAGTAGCACTAGTTTATAAAGTGCAAAAAATTGTAAATCATACAAAAACAACCCGGAAAGTCCTACTCTATTAACATAGAAACGTGTAGCCGATGATTTTATAAGCTCTTGACTAAGAATGTGAAAGTAAACATTTGCTTTATTATTGTATCATGTGTAGTTGCCGGATTGCTCCGGAAAAGAAAGGAAAACAAACATTAAACGAACACAATTAAGAAATCATAGATATGATTATTTTAAACAGTTGGTGATTTGAATTATGTCACTAAAACCTACCGAAATCATAAGATGGCGAGTGTCTCGTTTGAACATAACAAAGGTGATCAATAATAGAGGTAGGGAAAACGTCGCATTTTTTTCCTTTTCAGGAGGTTCTTTTTGAAGTCACCATTAGGGTCATAGACACAACCTGCGCTATTGAATATCACTGGATTTGTTTTGACCGAAAGGTGAGTTAAAGTCTGTTTAACTTAGGTGAATGTTATGACTAATAGTTGAATTTGATCACATTTATTAGTGCGTTTGGGCTCGGAATCGAGGAGTTCGTCGGATCACGCCAGGGAAGTCCGCAGTGGGAATCCATGAACTCTCCAGGTTCAGAAGAACGTCGCCAACCCCAGCAGTTGGTATCTAAAGATGCAGATCTCGATCAGCTCTGATCCGCCGTTGAGGACAACGTTTTGAGCTGTCGTCATCCTAACCTGTATGGGATCGTAAGATACCTGGTATTTTGCGGAAGCCTCAAGTTCTTGGGAGCTAACAAGTAAGTTCAGACTTTTTCACTAATCGATAACTCAGAAGGACCCTCTCCTCACGTTTCTTGGCCATCGCTGAAAACCAACCAATTGGTTAAAGGCCTTACGTGGCTAGTAGGAATCGTCTGACGTTACTGTACTGCATCCGATAATATACCTTTGATAGCATTACTCCTGTTGGTACCAATGTAAATTGTACTTAATTATATCATAGATGTCGCAAAGTCCCTTTTTTATTTGGGAACAAAGGTAGTAAATCCTAGTTTACGGATTGTAACCCTAGGCACGGCGAGCCACCGCGTCCCCTTCAGTTTGATACTTTGGGTCCATGAATCCATGGGTACAATTGGAAGACTCAAGATACACTCCGTGTATACCTCCTACTCCTTAAAATCCACCTTGGGCCGCAAGCCTAGTTCCCACCTCGAACTGTTTAACACCCAATCCTTTATAGTGGGAGGTCTATTCGCGCTAGTGCGCCCCAAGACAATACTCATTGACGAGACCAGTTTCAGCAAAACCTCTCATCCTTGCGACTCGATGTCCGAACTCTCCTCCAGCGACTTGAGAACCGACATCTCATCCGATGACTCGCGCGGGACTCGCAACGTCGCAACGACTCGGATGATTCCCGACGAAGACGTCATCGTACTCCGACTCGAATGGCTCACCCGGCGTCGAGAGCCTCTCCCGTGGGTATCCCCCGACAGTGGTTAACCCTCTTCTTGCGAAGTCCGCTACGAGAAAGGTATAGTGTTATCCCCGCAGTTTCCCCCTTAGGAACGCCAGAAGATGATGCCTTATCTTTGTAGCTTCGATCAAGGGATCGGACGCACACAAGCCACATGTCAAAACTAGTAGTGGTACTTCATGAAGTATCCATGACCAGTCGGGAATTGCGTCAAATGGAAATCCACTTCACCGTCTCTTTGTTATCGTAGCAATAGACATCCTCCTCTAGCAAAACCCAGATGGACATGACGCCTGCCACTACGAAAGCGCCTTCGGACGACATGGTCCGGTATCCACTGATAATCTGCAGGTTCATCAGCCGCTGAACCCTGCTAAGTCTCTGCAGGTTACATTGCCTTCCCAGGGCCTGCCTCCAGGCCGCTGTTCCGTACCGCAAGATTGACGTTGTCACGCTTGCCAGTATTCTTCTTTTACTACTGCGGATTGCCGAGGAGTTTGACATCATCCGTGTGAGTGCGGCCGTGGCCATAGCAGCTCACTTACACACGTAGTCGACATGACTCGTAAAACTGAGTCTGTCGTCTATCATCACCCTTAGGTACTTAATTGCGCGTTTGGACACGATGTCGCACGGTCCAACTGCAATGGTACCTGTTTGGGGTGAGATCAGGTTGGTGATCAACACCATCTCGCTTTCGTGGTGTGCTAGAGTGCATCCAGCTTTCCACTGCCTAAGTGGTCTACTGTGGTAAGTATCTGTACCTCTGCTGTTGAGGAGCTTCTCGCTCCGCAAATCCTACGGGTTTAGCTCCCGATGGGAGACTCATTCGCAGGAGCTCGTCGTACGTGATGTTCCACAGGCCTGGGCCGAGTATTGATCCCTGTGGAACACCCGCCAACCGGTCATATACTGATATATACTTTCCACAAGCCTATACAGATACGCCGGGACGTTTCAGGTGGCGCACCCCCACTTTTAGTTTTGCTCATGATTATCCGATAGGCATCACCCCATGGACAGTCATTGGCGTCACGGCATAGTTGTTTGAAACGTGCTCTGATGGCCCTGTGGAGGGCCGATCTCGCGCTTGTGAAGAGTGGCCTAAGCTCCGCTTTTCCTTCTTGGGTCTGCCATATGGCAGGCGGCATGCAGACCCGCGATTTCCTCTGTCCACCAATAGATGAGTGGCATAGTGTCTTTACGCTTGGCCCTTCTCGTCATCGCAGCATCGCAAGCGCGAGCTAGTACCCTCGTCAGTTCCTCCGCGGACAGGTTGTTCAGGTTACTCTCCCAATGCAACACTTCGACTAAGAAGTTCTGGTTGAATTGTGTTGTCTTCCAGAAGCATTCACCTGTCCTAGACTTACGTCTGCCTGTCCGCGTACTTGAGCCTAACCGATAGCCGATCGCGAAGTGATCGCTATTTGTATAGGCCTTGCTCACCATTCCATCGTACACCAACCCTGGGCTACCGAAGGTGACATCTATGGTTGAATCGCTTCCTTTCCAACGTTGGCCAGCTCCACATTCAGCCTTGCCAGGGCTTCTTTAAGAATTTGACCTCTGGGGTTTGTGAGGCGGCTATCCCATTCTATCGGCCCATGCGTTAAAGTCGCCAGCAATAACGATGGGGCTTCTCCCCGTAAGAACCTCTACCATCTTGTCTACCATAGTGCCGAACCTCTCCAAGGACCATCTTGGGGAGCATAGCAGCTACAGAAGTAAATCCCGTTAACTTGGCACACCACCATGCTTCGTTTTCGCAGACGAGCCGACATCTGGTCAGGGCGGATTTTGCACTGCTCGACTAGTGCCACCCGCAGTTCGTCTTCCGTAGTGACTTCATCCAGGTTTTTAACCCGGATGGTCACCTTCTTTCAGAGGGCACGTACCTCAGCCTTGTCGCCAAGGGCTTCGGCTGCCTTAGCCGTAAGGGTCCCGCTGGAGTTTCCCGCGCCACGCTTTAGTTTTAGGATCATCTCGCCGGTGCGGGTCCGACAGATTCTCCAAACGTTTTCGCTGAGGCAAGGTTCTCGTTTGTATGCATATGTCGCAAGACATCTGCGTACGTGCTCTCAGGCAGGCTTGTAAGTGGTCACCATCGTTTGAATTTTTCCGGAGACAACCATCACACATCGTTCGTGACAATCGTGGAGAGCGCAATCGTTTGATCGGAGAGCAAAAAAATGTCAAATGAAATTTTGATCTTTGGTGTGGTTAGTCGTTTGACGTTCATCCCTCTTGCGTAGATAATCGAGATAATCCCCCTTATTCTGCGCCGCGCGTGAGGTGACGATAGTCGAGTCGAGTCGGAGTCACGTGAGTCTTGTCATCTTATTCTCGAAGCCGATGTGACAGAGCATACGATTTGTACCTCACGGTGACTACTAGATTAGGATAAGAACTCAAAAAGTTCATTCTAAAAGACGTTTCTCACCTAAAGCGACTACTGGAATCGGGTGACTCGACTATCGTCACCTCACGCGCGGCGCAGAATAAGGGGGAATCATTCCACATTGTTCGACCAACACATCCAAACATCACCCGGCGCTGCAGAGTGGCAAATTTTTTTTCAACAGGAGGGAGTGAATAGAAAAGATTGCATTTGCTTATTGAGTCTGTAAGTTCTGCTGCGTGAAAGAGATAGGCGATGTCGTAAACTGTCGGGAATTATGGTCGTTTGACCATCAAATTATCCCTCTCGTGTACCAAGACACGAAATTTCGTTCGACAATCACACAAAGAAGAATGAATGTCGTTTCGTTCGATGGTAGTTGACTGTTCGGCAAGTTTTCGGTCGCATTCGTTTGATGGCACGAACAATGATACTGATAAAAGCAGGCTGTGCGACTGTCAGAGAAAATGTCGATGGTTTACAAGTCTGCTCTCAGGTGCTTTGATGACAATCGCCTCTCCCCTCTCCCTCACGCGACGTTTGCGTCGTTTCGTCTCCGCACCTTTGGGCCTCCCCCTTTTGCGCGATACCGTTTGCCATTCTCTGCAGGGCCTTCCGCCCGCTTGGAAGCGTTGGTCGCAGGATCCTGCCGGACAGACAGATCCTTCGCTCTATTTTTAGGGTTACCGTGTCTGAGTTCCCCTGGAGACCCTCTCTTACGTTTGCTGTTGTCGGCAAACGCAAGACCGCCCTCAGTTTGGGCAAAGGCATTGACCTTCTTCGAGCGGATGGTATCCGCCAACAGAGGGGCTCTGCCGGCCCTCACTCCTTTGGTCTGGTCTCGAGCTCTGCAAGACGTTCTACCACAGCTTTGTTGCCTGCGATGAAAAGCTGCATCACCCTAGCTAGCTTCTCGCGTATTTCCTTGTGGATGTTGGACTCCCCCTTCCACAAGGTCAGCGATGCCAGCCATGGCCGTGACCAACTCTACTGGAGCTCCCTGATCTTGGAGTTCCGGGGAGCTCAGTAGGTCCTCCAGCGCTTCCTCCTGTACTTCCTCGTACGGGTCCGCTTGAACCTCGCATGGTGTTTCCACCGAGTTCACCGTCGGGTCCAAGGTTAAGCTTTACACCTTCACCAAATGGAGTCGGTTTCCAATAGTGTTTCCATTGCCATGATCAATGTTCGATAGCGAGGGTCTTCATATTTAGTTCTCTCGGCCGTACATCTGCATAAAGCAGACACGTTTCCACTCTGCATCACGGGGAGGTGGAACTACTTCGCAGAGCAATATGTACAACACCGCATATGTAAACCAAGTTTCACATCCGTACCACAGTACAGATTTTTCGATTGAGATGAATATTCGGATTTTTGGTCGCAAGAGATCGCCCGATGTTTCGAAGAATCGCAAACGCAAATAGGGCTATTCGATGTCTTTGGAAGTACTCTACTATCTATTGCCTAGCTACCATGAAACTGAAAGGATTTTCTGTGTTGATTTACATCGACTTGGTCTTTCCGACATATATTTTGAGACTTGTTGTAGTTTTCGAGGCGGTCGTTGAGTTTGCTCTGCATGTCTGGATGTATTTGGGCGAACAAAACAATATCATCAGCCAGCTCAAGGTCGTTTAGCTGCTCCATTGTCGGACGATTATCCATCCGTTGGCTCAATACCACTGTAGAACCTCCTAGCTGGCAGCTTGCCAAATCTGGCGAAAACTTAACTGGTCCTTTGTGAGATCTAATGTACGAAAAAAAAAAGTTTTTCAGGCATTCCTCCTTGTAAATTTCGGAGTCCATGGTCTTGTTTTTCACAAAAACCGGAATTTTTCGTCCGCAGCTGCAAATACCTTGCCAGATCAAACACTTTCTTGCAAACTTATCAGCAAAAACGAATTTGAAGTTGCCGGGTGTGGTAGATATGATAAGGGTAAAAGATTTAGGTTGAGTAATCATTGAAATTAGAGTATAAGAAAAGCTGTTAAATAAACCAACATTCTAGGTGCAGACTTGTAAACCATCGACATTTTCTCTGACAGTCGCACAGCCTGCTTTTATCAGTATCATTGTTCGTGCCATCAAACGAATGCGACCGAAAACTTGCCGAACAGTCGACTACCATCAAACGAAACGACATTCATTCTTCTTTGTGTGATTGTCGAACAAAATTTCGTGTCTTGGTACACGAGAGGGATAATTTGATGGTCAAACGACCATCATTCCCGACAGTTTACGACATCGCCTATCTCTTTCACGCAGCAGAACTTACAGACTCAATAAGCAAATGCAATCTTTTCTATTCACTCCCTCCTGTTGAAAAAAAAATTCGTCACTCTGCAGCGCCGGGTGATGTTTGGATGTGTTGGTCGAACAATGTGGAATGATTATCTCGATTATCTACGCAAGAGGGATGACAGTCAAACGACTAACCACAAAAAAGATCAAAATTTCGTTTGACATTTTTTTGCTCTCCGATCAAACGATTGCGCTCTCCACGATTGTCACGAACGATGTGTGGTGGTTGTCTCCGGAAAAATTCAAACGATGGTGACCAATTACAAGCCTGTCTAGGTGGTTCGAGTTATAGGGTTTCGAGTTATTAATATGATACGAATTTGATTACTGATGTGAAAAAATGTACTACAATTGATAAAGCAATTGGAAGTGTGTGATTGTTTCAGTGTTGTTGCTGAAGAGAATGAACGAAACTGCGAGAGAGAATGAATGAGTTAATGAGTAACCTGACGAAGAATGAACGGACGAGGGAAATTGATGAATCAACCGACGATGGTGATTGTCGTGACGGCACTTGCTCAAGTGGAAGAGCAAAGCGAGTCGCGCGCGTCCTCAATTAGGATCTCCTATAAACTGAATTCAAGCGTTTGCTAATTCATCTTCAAAACCCGAGAGAAAGAGAGAGATCTATCGTTTTTTACGCTTACTTTTCTTTCTAGAATTTTCCACCGTTTTACACGCTAAACAGAGAAATTATCATTAAACAATATAATTAAACATTAAACGCATGAATATTTCAAAATAATAGTAGTGTTCATTACAAAATGATTACATATATTTATTTTCTACCGGTACTATACACTACAGTGATCATTCTGTATTCTAAATTCCTAGATGAAAGATGTGATTATCGGCAGGATTTAAATTGATGTGGTTAAAGTGGTATGTAAGTTTGAAATAGATTTCATAAATAAAAAAGAAACAGTGCGTGAAATAAAAGTTACCACACCGGGGACATCACCATGACCAGTGCAGTGCACCACTGCAGTGGCTTTACATAAAATTTGGCCAGAAAGCTGCCCAAAATCCATCTTCACGTACGTTTCGTCATCCATGAGGATGCATCCGTCGAACTTCGTTGGAATCTTCTTGTATAACTTGCGGGCACGTCCTTTGGCTATCAAATTCTGCTTAAATGTCCGGTTTGGTTGCTTACTGGTCCGATAGGATCGTATTCCTTCGCGTAGACGAGTTCTGCTGACGGTGCACCGGTCGGCGTTGAATTTCTTGGCAATGTCATAGTCCGACTACCCTGTGTTTTCCTTGATCGTTCTCAACACCTTCAAATGCAGTTTCCTATCCTTAATTCCACTATGACGCTTGGTATGAACCTGCCGATCTATAGTACGCATCTCACGGAAACGTTTGAGAACGCTACACACGGATGATTTGACCATTTTTAACGACTTCGCGATTTTTGAACCAGACCACGTCGGGTTTATGACGTGGGTGTTCAAAATTTATTTTCATCTCGGAAGCCATCACGTGTAACTTTTTTGAAACAAAACGAATCGTAATGAAATTTTCAGCACTGGTAGAAGAAACATTCCTCTACAAAGTGCTGCCAAAACATTCCAGATCCGACAACTAGGAGCACTATGGTAAAATAAATAGTGCGTCCAGATTTGTAGTGATCCATGCTTTAAGGTTTTTATTGACAGGAGAATTTATGTTTTGTTTGATCTCGTGTCCTCAGTAGCCTTTTTAATTCGATACATTTTTGAAAATTCAAATTATCGGTTCGTGTATCTGTTAATGATCACATAACTTAAAACCGTTTAAACTTTGTGTATAGCCAGGTTACATGAATGTTTGCCTTCATTAACTTTAAAACTCTCTCGATCTCTCTCGCTCGCATAAACCATGGAATTTCTCACGAGCGGCACCTGTTTCGGTTGGAAACTTGCGCTCAAAAAGCTACCCCTTGAACAAAAATGAGCAACACTTGTTGAATTCGCGAAAACAACAATTTCATTGATACCTCTTTGCATAGCTGGCTACCTACTTGTTGTTGACTTGAGAAACCATCGATCGGCGGGTACTGTTTCGTAGGGTAGCTCTAGTCGATCCTCGGTCGTCGATCGTAGTAGTCGCGTGATTCGTCGGCGCGTAACCGGTGCTGTGCAACTGTGAACTTCGACGCGTATTCAACTTTCCGGTCGTCCGGTGTCTCGATTCGCGATCTTCGATCGTTCGCCACCTGCGCCAATGTTGTGATTGCTCTTGTTGTTTTAATCATTGGCCCAGTATCAGTGTTAAAAAAAGCCTAATGGAGCGCCACTTCGTCGTGGCCTACTACCTACAACAAACCGTTTGCTGACAGAGAGATGCGAGATTATGTTTGAAAAAAAAAAGAATGGATCTCGCGCTGTTCTCATCCTACTACACGTGGCAAGAGTGATCTATTTTTTTCGGTTTCCCTTTCGCGCGGTGTTTGTGTGGTGATTTCGCGAATATTGTTTCGAGGTTATTCACAGCGTCAGTTTTTTTGCGTTTCTTTCCTTCGTGCAAGTGGCCTACTATTTGGGGCAGCAGCCTGCGGCGTTGTTTGCTTCCATATTAGCATCCGCTGCAATGGGATTTAAGTGAATGGTAAGTTTCTGTTTAAAGTTTTTTGAGGCAAAAAGCTCTTACGATGAATTGAAGTTATGAGTATTTAGTCCTGGAATCATTTTTAAAATAAGATTTCTAATATAAGCAATTTTCTTTGAATTTAAGGCTTGAATTATAAATTGAAATTCAAAATACTTAAGCAGAACACTTACAATGTAAACTAATGTAAAAATCTAAAGAAAATAAATTTGTTATTTAATCGAAAAAAAAATTGCTAGGACTCCGCCTAATGATAGCTCAAATCCGTTTCTGTTGATCCTACTAAATTCATATCTACACCCATAGAAGAGGTTACAAAAATTCAATGCGTGTTTAGCAAATCTCTGTGCCGAAATTGCGCACAAAAGTGTACTGTACTAAACTGCCGTTCTAAGCAAGAATGTCCCATGTGACTTTTGGGTCATTTTCACTTTTTCCTGGAAACGGTCTCTTTTAGTGTTAACTTTCGAATAAAAACACAAACAAGTATACTTTGTTCTGAACTTATACGAAATTTTCATCAAGGTGGTTGTCTCTATGTAGATAGTTCTACGCAAGAATGTCACACTAGAGAAAATTCTATGAAAAATGCAAATTTTATCAAAAAATTGTCTTAAGATGAGTTTAAACTGTTGAATTTAATGTTATTCACTGAAAAGAACACTGAAATAGAGGGCAGAAAAGGAGCGAGAAGCCTTGAGTGTTTTAAACAGAGAAATTTTCACTAAACACTTTTCGGTAGGCACTACTTACAGGATCCATACTCAAATATACATTTTTATAAACGAAGAGGAACGTATTCCTCAAAGTACGGTTTAGCATGAGTTTTTGGGGAAAAAATAAACTACGCAAGCTTTTAAAATGATAGAAAAATTGTAGCCGTGTGACAGTTTTTTCGTATAACTAGCATCGGCATGCGTTCTGATTCTACGCAAAAGTGTCACACGGAGCAGTTTTGGCTCTAATTTCCCGTTTTTTTGTAGGAAATGTAATTTTTTTGGCAGAAAACATTGTAAAATGATTAATTTGAACTGTTCACTACGAAAAAACTGTCGGTGAATTTTTAGTTTGAGAGAAAAATTGGAAATATAGCTGATATTTCAACCGCGTTTTTCTCGTTTGCACGTTTTTCCGCATGAGACAATCTTGCTTAGAACGGCAGTAAAGATGATATGATTGGAAAAGCACTGCTGGCTCCCAAGCTGAATTATGCAAGCGAAACAGAAAAACATTTTATGGGTTTCTAAAGCCTAGTCCACACTAGGCAACATGAACGGCGATTTTTGTTATGAGACGGACTTTGTTGTCTGTTGTTGATTTTGGAAGCCTGAGATGGTCTCAGTGTCACCCGAAGAAAATGGGAGACGCTGAGAGACCGTCTCGAGACGAACTGTCTCCTAGTGTGGACTAGGCTTAATCCTATTGGATAAGTTATCCCGAAAAAAATATAGTGAGAATCGAACTCACTGTCAAATCTCATCTCGGCTTGTCAGTCCGATATCTTACCCAGTGCACCATCTGAGTCGGTTAGCAAACGAAAGTTTATTGTCATAAAGCATGGATCACTACAAATCTGGACGCACTGTTTATTATACCATAGCGCTCCTAGTTGTCGGATCTGGAATTTTTTGACAGTACTTTGTTCGGAAATGTTTCCTCTATCAGTGCTGAAAATTTCATTACAATTCGTTTTGTTCCAAAAAAGTTAAACTCATCCGAAAAGGAAACGTTAAATTCACCTGGATTTTCACGTAGGCGCTCGTTACGTGAATTTTTGCTTGACTTACGTGAATCACTTAGAGGTCAATAAAAAAAAACACTTGATCCTTACGTGAAACTCACATAATTATATTCTGTCAAAATGAAGACACATTCGATTTACGTGAAAATCCAATGATCCGCGAAGTTTAGACGGAATGGGTGCATTCTATGTGATGTTCACGTAACTCTTAATGGGTCATTCACGTTAAATCTCTGTAAAAGAATACCGGTACTCAATATGGCGTGGTTCCAAGTTCAAGCACAGTTGTTACAGGCAAATAGAGACATTTTGAAGCTGTTTTTTGTAAGTATAAAGAATTTAGCTTTTTGATTGTTCTTTACAACCTTTTTTATTTCTTCTATTTAAACAGAATGTGGAATCGGGTCAGCTGCAACTTCAGATAACCGCTATGGAGGCACATCAGTTTCGGGAAATGCCATTTTTTGGACGATTGTGTCAATTAAATGAAAAGTGAAAGTGTAAATAGTGTAGTTGTGAAAGTGAAAAAATGGCACAGTGTTTTGTAAATTATGTGGCATTATAAAAATCCTTAAAAATAAAATAGTTTTTATTTAAATGATACGAAAAAAAATTCCTACATTCTTATTTCAATGAAATCTATGTGAATCGCGTGTAGCAGAACGAATCCCTTTTCACATTCGATCTACGTTATCTTCACATACAACGCATATGAAAATTACGTGAATTCTGCTTGCTGTATGAGCTCTGTTTGCTACCTGAAGTTCACGTAGGTTCCACGTGATTTTCATGGTGGCAAAAATCCATGTACATTTTCACGTAGCGTTCATGTGAAAAGTTTTTTCCGTGTACACTTAATGGAAGCCGCGAGACGAAAATTAATTTTGGACACTCAAGTCAAAAATCGCGCGATCGTTAAAAATGGTCAAATCGACCGTGTGCAGCGTTTTTAAACGTTTCCGTGAGATGCATACTCTCGATCGGCAGGTTGATACCAAGCTAACTAAGGATCGGACACTGCATTTGAAGGTGTTGAGAACGATCAAGGTAAACCCAGGGCAGTCGGACTAGGTATTACATCGCCAGGGAATTCAATGCCGACCGGTGCACCGTCAAAAGGATTCGTCGGCACAAAGACCGGTAAGCAACTAATACGAACATTGAAGCAGTGTAGTAGCCAAAGGACGTGCCTGGAAGTTATACAACAAGGTTCTAACGAAGTACGACGGATGCATCCTCATGGATGACGAAACGTACGTGAAGATGGATTTTGGGCAGCATCCTGGCCAAAAATTTTACAAAGCCACTGGTCGGGGTGATATTCCCCGCCAAGTTTAAATTCGTTTTTGTCGATAAATTTGCAAGAAAGTGTTTGATCTCGCAAGGTAGTTGCAGCTGCGAACGAAAACCCCGAGTTTTTGTGAAAAACAAGACCATGGACTCCGAAATGTACAAGGAGGAATGCCGGAAAAACTCTTTTTTTTTTTCGTACATTAGATCTCACAAAGGACCAGTTAAGTTTTCGCCAGATTTGGCAAGCTGCCACTACAGCAAAGAGGTACTACAATGGTATCGGGCTAACGGGTGGATTTCGTCGAAAAGGACATCAACCCACCCAACTGCCCTCAATTCCGCCCTATCGAAAAATTTTGGGCAATTGTCAAGCAGAAGATGAAGAAGAATGGCAGGATGACTCGGGATGCAACAGAGATGAAGAGATTTATTTATTTAAGTCTTTGACTGCTGCCATACAGACCGGATATTAAAATAAACTTATGTTTGAATTAAGACTATGTTAAAGCTAGGGAACGTTACGGATTGCACATTTAAACATTGATTTAGATACATTGAAGTCGAACAAGTGTGAAACATCGTTGAAGACTTTACAACATCGATTAAGCGGGTGGTTTTGTCCAAAAACTGTTCTGCTTCTAGGTAGCCAAAAGGTGGTTTGGTTACGCAAACGGCGGGCTGGGGCGTGCAAACTCAAGTTTTGAAGCAATTGTGGACAGTCTACAGAGTTTGTCAGGATATCGTATACAATTCGCTGCAAAAATGTTCTGCTTTGGTCTAGGGACGGTATAGACAAAAGAGCACACTTTTGTGGGTAGGGTGGTAGCCTTACAGGGTCTCGCCATGGCAGTTGACGCAACGCATAACGAAGAATTTTTTTCTGAAATCGTTCGATTCGTTTGATATGGACAGAGTGGTAGGGTGCCCAAACTGGTGCCGCATACTCCAAGACACTTCGCACCAAAGAGCAGAAAACTGTCTTGAGAGCGTATGGGTCCTCAAAGTTCAAAGTATTTCGTCGCAGGAATCTAAACAAAACGAAGGCTTTAGCTGTTGTTGTTGCGATATGCTGATTAAACGAGAGCTTCTGATCAAAGGTTACTCCAAGATCCTTAATTGTGACAACTCTTTCGAGCGAAGTGCCACCAAAAGCGTAATCGAAGACCAAAGAGTTTCTGGTTCTAAAAAAGCTGATGCACTTGCACTTATCGGCGTTTACTTTCATTCCATGTTTTCCACACCATGCGAGAAGACTGTTAATGTCTTCTTGAAGCGCAACGTAGTCCACTCTTGAGTCAACGATCCGGTAGATCCGGCAGTATTTTTGGCGATTGAAGGGCGATTGCTAAGTCGTTTATGAAAATCACGAAAATAAGTGGTCCTAAGTGACTACCTTGCGGAACACCAGACGGCCTAGTAAACATAGTGGAGTGAATTCCACGGATATTTACGAAGCCTTGACGATTAAGCAGTTAAGAGTGCAACCATTTGCTTACCCATTCAGGGAAACCATAGCGTTTTATTTTCTCCATCACGACCATATGAGGTACTTTGTCGAAGGCCTTGCCAAAGTCGACGAATATTGATTCTACTTGCAGTTTTTGATCAGTTGCAGTATGCAGGTCACTGGCATAGCACATCAAGTTGGTCAACGTTGATCACTTCCGGATAAACCCGTGCTGGACTTCGGCAAGTATCGAAATAGTTGCTGAATCAAAACTTCAAGCACTTTTGAAAAACAGCAAAGGATTGAAATTGGCCGGTAGTTCTCCACACGATCTACTCTACATTTTGAGTACAAAACATTATTATTTCATTTACATAGCTCCGAGATTGACCCTTTTTAATGCGTTTAGATTTTGGATGATCCATGCTTTAAATCAATAAATTTTCACATTGAGTCTGAGTCAAATAAAAAAATTCTTTGAACTCAAAGAACTTAATATTTGGATTAAAAAATTTGGAACATAGGTTTAATGGAAAAAAAATTCGGTTCAATATAACATTTACTTGAATCAAGGAAAATGGCTTTTGTTTCAATGTACACGAGGTTTTTGAATCAAAGATGTATTTTTTTTATCTCAATGGTACTACTTTTCCCTGCGTGCAGACTTTACTTCATCTATCCGTGACAACGTTGCTTACACGATGTGGACATATTCAATGTGTGAAACATTTTTTTTTAATGAAAAATACATCAGACAAAGCCGTGTTTGCATAGGAGAGTGAAAATGTTCATGGATAGGCAAAAAATCGGAAAGCTCTCATCAAGTTTTCGTGTGTTTGTCGTCCTTGCGCCCGATGTTCTTCTCATTATGGCAGTCATTTTTCTCGGATTCTTCCTTTTTGTACACCACAAATCACAACGTTTTTCTATTTAACCATACACATTAGCTCTTCTGGACAAAACGAAGATGTTTTTCTTTTCTCGCAAATTTCTATTTTTTCTAGTCACAACGCGGACAGAAAAAAACACATCCGAACCCTTACAAGGCCTTCTCCGAATCCATGTAAACGTTACTCAAAAATTATGCAGTTTTGAACAAAAACTGTTCTAGAAGTAAAAGCTCATAACAGCTGTCAGAAGAATCTTTATTCATACCAACAGAAACAAATATTTTCAGCGACACGGCTCGTTTCGCCTAGCAGAAGCAATAGACGCTAGGTCGACTACACGTTAGGCTTAGAGCAGTGGTTTTCAAAGTGGTCCCTACCGCCCCCCTGGGGGCGTTGAAGACTTCCAGGGGGGCGGTGAGCTCAATTACGAAATTTGGGGGGCGTTGGAAGGGCTGAGGGGGGCGGTGAGGTCGTAATTCAAATTTTTAACAAATCACGAAACAACGTAGCTTCGAAATAAAAACGAGTAAACTCGATTCTAAACAATGAAATTACGTTACAGATGTATCTTCAAGCAAATTTTCGTTCCAGTATCTTTTTTTTTTTTCTAAAAATATATCTAAAAGATTCTTTTATATTGTCTCAGATTTTGTATACGCTCTACATGATGATCTTATTGTGCAAGATTATTTTGTGTTATACTAAAAAGGACTAATTTCAAATGGCAATGCTTGATAATTTTAAAATGTATTGTCTCAAAACATCTGCAAAACAGAAAAAAACCTCCGATGAAAATCTTTTTTAAAAGGTGTCATCTGTGATTTAGTGATAGTTTTAGGAAAGACCATATGAATGATTTTTTTTTAGGTAAAAGAATTTCTTTTAAGTTCTTGCTTGTTCATTTTTATTTCAACCGATTCCAAAAATCAATTGTGCTATTTCTAATGGATAAACTTTTAATCTATCCGGTTGTCGCAATATTTTCGGAATTCTGTTATTAGAATCAAATTTAAACTTATATATTTTTTACGATATTTCACCAGATGGACAGTAATTAGTTTGTTTTCTATAAATCAAATTAATGGTCAATATTGAATTTTGTTTATCAAAATTTAAAAAATAAGATTTTTTTTAGGACCTAATGATATGGATATGTAAAAAAAATTCTAAAATTCTGAAAATCACGAAATATAGTTTGAAATATGAAAAATGTTAGACATTGTTAAAGCAAAATCGACCATTTTTACACCACCCCCTACCCCTTTGGCTTTGAGGGCCTCATACAAATTAGAATGAATTTTAAGTATAGTCGAACTACAACATAAAGCCAAAAGCTATTGGTTTTTCAACAATTCAGATTACATTTTTCTAAAGTTTTTTTTTATTTGCCCAGGGGGGCGTTGAGCGCGAAAATTTTGCAAAAGGGGGCGGTGAGTGAAATAAGTTTGAAAACCACTGGCTTAGAGTGTCCATTTTGCGGCCATTCTAGCGTTCCCGGTAATCGGGAAACTGACGATCCTTTTCCTGGGAATTCTCGGGTTCCCGGGAAAATTGAAAATGAAGATCTTAACACTCTTCTGCATACGAAACCATAGGGGAGAGTGGGGATACTTGATCCCCTTTTCTTATTTTCACCATATCTTTTCGGAAAAATTTAGCAACTCGCCGTCTTTGACATTTTCTGACAGCTTGTAACTTCAAGTTTCTATGCTCCAAAAAATAGAACGATACTTAAACCCGTTGATGAACTAGAAGCATTTTCGTGGGAGTAAAAAAATTGCGAATATTCTGGAGTTAGGGGAGACTTGATCCCCTATTGAAGGAGACTTGATCTTTTATTCAGGAAGCCCTAATCCTTGTATAAAAATCAAACAAAACCCCAAGATAGAATGTTAATTTACTATTTTGGTCATGTTTGTTCTCATTTCACAATTTATAGCAGACATAAGAAGAAAATTCGATAACTTTGTCTCAACGCTAATAACATTGCATACTTGAAGGCGCTATTATTTATAATTATGAGAAAATTAATTATTTTTGCTCTTTTCTTCAGACAATTGTTTGATAAATATTAGTTTTTGGATAAATATTAGTAGTTTCGTGATCAGCAATCATAACGATCAATTCAGAAAAAGAATATGCCGTTTGGAAGGGGGATCAATTGTACCCAACTCTAGGGGATCAATTATACCCATAATCAACATTTTAGAAAACTTTTTCTGGAAAAAGTTGAGAGTTTTCCATTGCTTTGAAAATATGGAATAATGAAGTTCATTCTACGCTCGAACGATTGATACATTGGAACAAATATTTTTTTCATAATTTTCCCATGTAACGAACATTTTAAAGTGATGAAAAAAGATCTTCAAGTTACATTTTGTGAAATTTTTCAAACAAAGTTCAATTACTCAAACAATTATTTTGTTAAAATTATTTATACTACAGGCTTTGTAATTTTGCTCATTTTGGCACATTTTTCTAGAACATTTGATCTTTGTAAGACATTACAGTTTTGAGATATAGCTAAGGAATCAAGTATCCCCAGGGATCAAGTATCCTCATTCTCCCCTATCTATATGGTATTTTCGTTTTTTAGGTAGTTGTTTTGCTAAACATTTCAAACTTGTTTAATGCCCCAAAAATTCAATAAGCAATTATAAAACCCTAGATACCTTAAAACAAAATACTCTAACCGAAAAACTAGACTGATAATTGCTGCAAAAATCAGGAATAATTGAGATTTTTTTTTTCACTATCGATAGAAGTTGGTTAGATAGACTTCAGGTTATTCATCAAATCTCGTAAATTTTGCGATAGCTATCCTTTTGTTTCAAAATATGTCATTTCTTTTCCGATCAGTTTGCTACTGTCAACAGTTTGCGAAACTGAAGTTCTAAATGATGTCTAAAATCAGATTCTTTACGTAGCGTTTCTTTATTGGAATTGTTTAGTTTTATAGATTCTTTGTCGTTTTTCACTTTTACACTAAGCTGCCGAACGAAAAAAAGAACATTTTTATCAAATTATATGTATTAATCTGTTTAAGAAAAAATGTTAGCGTCTCGATCATATATATCTGATCCATGTTTCCAATGTACCCCTGTAAAATGTTAGTAATTTAGCACTTTTCATTGGTTTTGAGAATTCCCGGAATTCGGAAATTCCCGATTTTTCTTTTTTCCCGGGGTAGGACTCTCTAGTTAGGCTGAACTGATGTTAGGGAGAATTAATCGGAAGAATCAAAAAGAGTGGTTCTGGGTTTATCCAAAAACTAGGGTTGATTTTCTAGTCATTAAGCATCATGACCAATACATATGGTTGCCAGATTGCCCGGTTTTATCCGGGTTTGCCCTCGATATTTAATATAAAATTTGGGACCAGTTCGGCACGGCCAGGTTGCCCGGATTTTATTGAAAAATGCCCGGATTTTGCCCGGATTGATTCACTTTATTTGGCAAAACATTAAAAAAACAGCAAAAAATGAAATTGTTTTAGCAGGTTTTATAAAAAATGATTATGAAAGGTTTTTGGAAGCCTAAAATACAATTAAAAATTTGTCCATGAGTTTTGATGAAAAAAATGTTTTTTTCTTGAATTTTTGTTGAATAATTTTTGGGTTTTGAAAAAATTTGCCCGGATATTGCCCGGATTCCCGGTCGTCACTTTTGAAATCAAATGCCTTACCCATACAGGCTCATGACCCATTCGGCCTAACGTTTTTTGAACGAATAACCTGGCCCTGTAAAAATCGTTCACGAAGCTTAAGAACAAAATAGGTCTCAAATTACTGCCTTGAGGAACATCAGAATTGTTGCTTCATTGAAATCCAAGTTTAAAATTCAGATTTTTTCACGTAAGTCTGAGGTGTCGTGTAAATGGAGCAAGATTGACTCAATAAATAAATAAATACAATTGGAGCTTTCATTGATACTTCATTGATAGATTTTCATAGACTTTAAGGGAAAAAGAAATACCTATAATCGTATTCTAAATTTTTTTTAGCTTGCTTTGAAGATTTTATATCTTTTTAATACAATCCTTCCGTTGTTTATACAGATTGTTTTGTTTTTTTTTTTTTCTCTCTTCATTTCTAGGTGTTCCCAGCGGATTGTCAATCACTTACATACCTTCACGTGACGCGCCTTTGACATGAAAACGGACGACGGGACGGCACGGTTCCTTCTAAGGAGGATTGATGAACCGAGTCATCATCATCATCCGGTGTTGGCGGTTTTTGCGGATTGACATGCGCACACGGATTCATCGCGACGATTAATTACCTACCGATTGTGTATTGTGCGGTTAGTGCGGTGCGATCCTTATGGCAAGCAAGCAAGTGCGCTTGCTGACGTATGAATGACAGGGAGCCTCAATTCCATCCGATTCATTCAACGGAAACCGCCATCAGGCGCCAATTAGAAAAGTGTCACGCGCGTATTTTGAAGTTGTTTTGCGGCGGGGGGTGGCTCGCGAATAGTAGGCCAAATTCAAGGTTCGAATAGGCACCCACAGGGGAGGCGGCCTTCGATTCGGAGGTTGTGCCTTGCCTACTATGATGTGGTTATCTGTACGTGATGATTGCGAATTCTGCATTAGACCCCCAGCTATTTGCCACTGCGTGTCTAGTGGCGAGTGAATTTAAAAATAACAAATAGGTGGCCACTGCTCTGATGTGGATGGAATTTCGACCTTGGCAATCAACCGAGGGGTCATCCAGTGGCGTCGAAAAGCTTCAAAACAAGTGAGGAGTGTTTTCGTGGGGTGGTTATTGGAGGGTTCACTGGATATCAACAGTGATCACAACCTGTGCTTTAAAATCGGTTGATATTTTTGAAAAGTGAGAGCAAAGCAATGTGCTGAAAATCGAATGTTTATTGAAGCATTAGCTCAGAAGTGTTTCGTTCCGGAATGTGACATGAAGCTTGAAAACGTGCATGAGAATATAAACAAAAAGGGCGATATGATCCTCGATAACTTCTGTTAGTGGCTCAAACACAAGGTAAGAAAACAATTTTATGTTTTAACATATACAAACATGTATGAAATTTTATCTCTTAAATTATTCTTTGCTCTGATTAAAAATTTCTTTCATAAAATTCTCACATTTCTTACATGCATTATTCTGCTAAGAAGAATCAATCATGATAGGAATGCATCAAGAACACTTGGTATGCTAGAGATCTCTCCGATCATTTGAATTATGAAACCCGGCTCGAAGAGCCAAATGAACCAATTCGTATGCATCGCAGAACGCGTCGTTCCGGCGCGATGATCATTGTCTCATCCGAATTGCGACCCATTCCTCCACACAGTTTGACAGTTGCTGACCGAGAGATGGAAGTTTCGTTTACCTTTCTCAACCATCCGATTCAATTACCGATTTTTTTTTGTTTCACTTCAATTCTCTTTCGGTGGGCCACCCAGTGATTCGAAAAGAATGGCTTAAATTGGCACAATAAATTGATTCGTGCTGCCCCTTCCCGGCCTTCTTGGATTCTCCTGAGAAGACAAAACAAATTATCGGTGTCGATATTCACACATTCGCGCATTCTGACGACTGAATTTGTTTACATACAGATTTTGGGCGCACTGAATTACTTATTGTGCATTCGATGAGGTCATTCGCATGCAGCGCCAACTTAGATTGAATTATCACTGCCCACAATCCAATTTGGTTTTGTCAATCGATTCGATTGATTCAAATCGAAGCAACCGGATGAGGATGAAGTGGTCCGGTCGAATTGATCGTTTGTTTTGATTCGTTTGCAATCTACTCAATAATCGAACGTTTGTGGTCATCGTGTGAATTGGGATCATGGGGAGCTTTTTCAAGAAGGATGAGGCATAAAACAGGAAATGTTTTTAAATATAATTGACGAAATTTATGACGATGATTACTGAATAATAGTTAACAGAAAACGCCAAACCAATTTTTGGCGCAGCAAACGGTACCGTGGTTGAATTAAAAGGAATTTTTCGATTGCTTTGATTCAGTTGAATCATTCAATCAAGTAGGCTCACAACACAACAGAGAAAAAAATTTGTTCCACGAGTTGTGTGTGTTTTCGCTTTGCATTTTTTTTTTCAAATTCCTAGTTATCATCTTTTTCAACACCTGCGCTAAACTCTAGGTGCAAAAATGGCATACGAAATTCGAGATTTTCCCCCTAGATTTCTAACGAAAGCTCAAAGTCAAATCCTTCTAGGATCAACTTGAATGTACATTTTCTTCAACCTTTCTGAGGGTCCGGCGCCGAATGTCCGATGCATATGGCTGAAACGTATATTTCCAAAATGTTGCTATTTCTAGTTAAAAATGGAAGAGATAAAAGATCAAAACCGAAAATGTCTCCCGAGAAATTGTTGCTGGTATTAGCCAACTCGTTGAGAAATGTTATAAAAACGAGTCTGCAGCTAGGAATAATACCTAAAATGTGGAAGTATTCCACTGTAGTTTCTGTAGAAAAACAGAAAAATTCACGAGGGGTTATATCGTCCTATAAACGTATTAGAAATTGGAAATTCAAGAAAAAGTGCTGGAATTAGCAGTAAAACAGCTATTCTTACGCTTTTTTGAAGACATATTGGTTGTTGAACATTCTGGATTCAGGAAGCAGCATTCAACTGAATCTACAGTTAACTTGATACTTCGAAATTGGAAAAATAATACACTGAGGTTTTTTTTACGCGGTATTTCGTCCCGCGTAAAAGAAAACCGCGAAAAAAAAACCGCGTTAATTCGAAAATCCGCGTAAAAAAAACCGCGTTAATTCGAAAATCCGCGTAAAAAAAACCTCGTTAATTCGAAAATCCACGTAAAAAAACCCCGAAACTCGAAAATCCACGTAAAAAATCCATTTTAATTAAAAAATTCGCGCAAATAAGCACGTTACTAAAAAAACGCGTAAGAATCATGATTATTTAAAAATTTACGTACAATGATAGTTTATTTTTAAGATAAAAAACAAAATCAATTAGATTAATAGAGTAGTAGAATATAGTGAGGCTTATTTGACAGTGTGGAATTCAGATCGTCTCATGTCTCAGGTCTCATGTTCCATGTCTCAGGACTTAGGTCTCATGTCTCAGGTCTCATGTCTCAGGTCTCATGTTCCATGTCTCAGGCCTCAGGTCTCATGTCTTAGGTCTTATGTCTCATGTCTCATGTCTCATGTCTCATGTCTCAGGTCTCATGTCTCATGTCTCATGTCTCAGGTCTCAAGTCTCAGGTCTCATGTCTCATGTCCCATGTCTCGTGTCTCAGATCTCGAGTCTCATATTTCAGGTCTCAAATCTCAGGTCTCATGTCTCAGGTCTCAAGTCTCAGGTCTCAGGTCACAGATCTCATGTACTCACGTTCTCACGTTCTTAGTCTCAGAGCTAAGATTTTCCCAACTACAAAAAGATTCTAAGTGTTTTCCTTTGAAAAAGTCTTAGAATAAGTTCTCTGAAAAACCGCGTTAATTCGAAAATCCGCGTAAAAAAACCGCGTTAATTCGAAAATCCGCGTAAAAAAACCGCGTTAATTGGAAAATCCGCGTAAAAAAAGCCGCGTAAAAAAACCGTGTAAAAAAAACCGCGTAAAAAAAACCTCAGTGTACTGAAAACGGAAACTTCATAGTGACTGTGTTTCTAGACTTCAAGAGAGCGTTTGAAACAATTGATCGGTTATTGCCGTTAGAAGTGTTTGTAAAAATTGGCATCAACGGGCACGGTTCTAAGCTGGTTCAAAAATTATTTGGAGAACAGAATGCAACGAACAAACTATGGTTCATCTTACTCGCGATACAGAGAAAAGATCTTAGGAGTTCCCCAAGGAAGTGGGTTGGGTTTCTTGTCATTTATACTGTACATCGATGACATGAAAAGAGGCCGTCTCAAGCTATTTGCAAAAGATTCAGTGAAGGAGTGAAAATGACTTAGAACTCGTTGTACAAGTAGCAAATACTGATTTGAAAAATATTGCAGATTTTTTTAATGTATGTATGGTATGGTATGGTATGTATGGTTCCCCCATCAGTAGCAAGGTCCTGCCTATGGCTGTGTGGCTTGGCCTTCGAATTTCTTCTAGGGCTTCCACAGTCCGATGGTTCGTCGAAAGAAGGCATCCAACCCTCAGAAACCTACAATGGCCGGCTACCCGTGCCGCTTGCAATAATTTCTCCAGGTTATCCCCAGATGCATTCCTTCTAAAATATTTATAATGGTTTGAAATAATATATGGCAGTAAGGAAAATTACTAAAATATTGGATATTCATTTATAGTCTTATAAAATAAAGAAAAAAATATTATTTATTTATAAAAGGATACGAACCTGAAAGTTAAAATTATTAGAGCATATAATCATAACCAACGTTTGCTTTCAACAAACGTATCCTAAATTTTGAAATAAAAATCTTAAATTTTATTTATGAGGATATATAAAAATATTTGGAATGTTTTCGAAGTTATTTTTTTTTTTAATATTTTAAATTCTCAGAATTTTGCAAGGAAAAACTTCTTTTATGAGTTTAAAAAGATTCATTTTCGAATTCGATGTTTCCAGAAAATATTCATTAAGTCTTGAAAATATGGAACTTTTGAAGACAAATTTTAAATTTTCATTACCAACTTTACAAATTTCACGGGTTTCAAAAACATCAAATTTTCAATTAATTTTTTTTTATTTCAAAGCATTCCAGAATTAATAATACTGAAAATCAATATTTTCACTTGTAAGGTTTTCATGTATTCAAACTTCCAAATTTTTATCTTATTCCCAACTTTCATTTTTTGTTTTTTAAATTTCAATTTGTTTTTTTTCCAATATTTTATATTTCTGATCCCCCCCCCCCCTCCCCCCATCCTTCCACAGGTTCCATTTATACAATTCCCATTTTTTTGTAATTTGAAGGGATTTTTTTACAAATTTGAAATTTTTAAAATAAATCAATTTCCAATTACACTGAATATTTTATAACTATTTGAACAAATTTTCTAACAATATCAGTCAATTTCACAATTTGATAGAAACATCGGAACACGATGAAAAAATGAAATTAACCACCTCCTGAGTGTCGATGGCTCAAACAAATAACATAATTCAGGCTGATATCCTTCTGAGTGTCTAATGCTTTGTACTTGCATCCCGACTTGTATACAAATTAAAAATAAAGTAAGATGTTGAAACATTTCACAAACCGACTCCTCGTGCCTTTCCTCGAAGATTGAAATGGGTTAAAATGCCATTTGCTGTTCGAAGAAAATTATGTAGATGGTTGGTTGACCAACCTCCTTAAGGGATAAAGTTATGTTTATTAAAATTAAATATACTTAGCTTAGAGTTAACAGAGACATCTTGGGGTCAATTGCCGATAACCAACTTCGGAATCCGATCGAAAGAGGTCACTGTCATCACATACCATCTTGCACACAAGCCTTCCAATGTTGTGTTCAATCACTTGATGCAATTTCTTCTTTCTTCCTCTTATAGCAGTAACGCGTTCGTAGCGTCACCATCATGAAGAATTTTCCGATAAAAAAAATCGACAATTTGCACATAAAAACCCTTTTCGCACTCACTTCACTCTGAATTCCACTTTACTCGAAGAAAACCAAACACTGCGCGAATAAATCACTAGACTATGCAACGGTACACTTTATATTTCACCCGAAATTTGATAACTTTACTGCACCGATCAGAAAAAATAAACTTCACTCGGCAGGGCAGGGTTGCCGTCGTCGAAAAATATTGCAGATTTTTTTTAAACACAGAAAATAATGTCTCAATCTTGATCAATCTAACTGGATGATTATTGGAAATCGCAAAATTGGAGCAATTTTTAAGTTATTAATCGATGGTTATGAGATCGAAAAAGTTCGTTAAGTCAAATACATAGGAGTACAAGTCGATGAATAATTAAATTAAATAGCTCACCTAAACTACACAAAAAAAAAAAAAAAAAAAAGAATATGAAATATGGATTACTCAACTCAACTCGCTTGAAATTTCTATCGATACGTTCCGACTGTCCTCTAAACTCGGCTTTCAATTTGAATCTGTCCTCTCAACTCGTACGAAATTTTTTATCAACACGTTCAGGCTGTCCTTTCAACTCGCCTCTCAATTTCAAGCTGTCCTTCTTACTTGCTTGAAAATTGTATCAATACCTTTAGGTTGTCCTCTCAACTCTTTGAATACTTCTATCGATACATTCAGGCTGTCTTCTCAACTCTTCTTACAATTTTAAGCTGTTCTCTCAACTCGTATGAAAATTTCTATGGATACGTTCAACCTGTCCTCTCAACTCGCCTATCAATGTCAAGCTGCCCTCTCAACTCGCTTGGAAATTCTATCAACAAATTCAGGCTGTTCTCTCAACTCGCCTTTCAATTCCAAGCTGTCTGTAGAGTCCTCTTGTCTGTCGAATTCCACACATCTTCTGCACTCAAATCTATTTTTCCTTCACACCTCATCGATCCCGCTGTCCAGTCCCCATCCAATTCCAGTGCTGCCAGTCAGACTGTTTTCCTGTATATCTGTCTCAAGGTATGTCAAATGACAGATGTTGACGATATGATTCAACAATGCATGTTTGATAAAAGGCAAGACCCTACATCCCTACTGTTCATTAAATGAAAAATAAAAAGCAAAATAAATAAGTCAGTCATTCTACCTTTTATAGGTAGGCTTTATTCATAATTAATTTACCGGTATTATTCGTTTTTCAATATCATCTGATTCTATTATCAGTTCCAAATTCAAATAATCATGATCTTTTCATTAAGATTTCTTAAATCATATTGATCGGCTCAGAACCCAATCCAATTAACATTTCTTCTTAACAATTTCAAGAAATGGATGATGCTTGGGCAGATAAACCTGTAATCAAAACTCAATTTATTGCACTTTCTGAACTAGCTCATCAACCTCATTACTAAATACTAATTCTATAAATCTTTCAACAATCAACGCACTCTCTCGTGCTGTCTCCCCTTTTCTTCAGATGTTTTCATCTTCCCCAACGTAATTATCATCACCAAAACATGTATTTGCAAATTTTGGCATGACATATATGAGACAGGCCTCGAGTCTCGAACTATTAACTCAACTGGTTTTTCCAGAAAATTTAGATAGAAATCCCTAATTACCTGAATACTTATAACAGCGATATGAGAAGTACATTTTTTCACGAATTGCTTTTCCGAAGATTATCCAATTCATTCCGAAATTCTAGATAATTCACCTAAGGTTAACATAGAATTGAGAAGCATATTTAAACAAACTCGTTATTCAATTTTAAATTCTTTTCGCTTTGATACCAAAGTCTTCTTCTTTGTTAACTTTTTACAATCAGCTTTCCACAATTGTTCTAGAGCTGTAATTGACTTTCAATTGCTTAACCAATTTTTTTCTCCATTTTTGTCCATTTAAAATACTTTAAATTTCTACCTTCTCTTCCATTCTCTTCATCCCTGCTCTGACTACGACGAAACTAACCATTTCGAGCCAGCTTATTATTTTTTTTTTATTTATTCTAATGTGAACATGAAATTCGCAAAGTAACAACACGTTTCCAACCAACTCATTCGCTTATTTCGTCGGTATTGGCCCTTTTATTGTTCAAGTGGAATCAAGAGCGATTTGTTCATCAAGCCGGTCTTGCTGTCGTTTCATGTTTGTTATACAGTTTTTCAATAGCTGCATGCCTCCATTCACATTATTCTGTTTTGAACTCTTTTTTGTAAGAATCAACATTTTGTAGAATTTCGAGATTTTATCTTAACGCGTTTGATTTTCTTCGAGAATCATCAGATCTTAGATATGAGTTACACAACTTCCAATCATTTTAAACTGTATAGTTTATTCCTTTCGAATGCTTCTTTAATCATAAACACAAAATGCTCGTTCACAATCGTAACTCCTAATAAATACTTCTTTATGCTCGAATTACAGACATCATTTTCGTCCTCTTCTCTACATGATACAAATTTTCTCAAATCATGATAGACATGTCTAGATATTCTGCTCTACACAATTCTATTTAGTTCACTACTAAGTTTTTACTTTTTTTCTATGCTTCCTGCACTAGAAAAACCATAGCCCAATGCTTCTGTCATATTCTTATCTAGGCTCTCTCCCTATAAACCATTCAACTTAGCACCCTACTTATTTTGTACTGCTCTCCATGCTCCCTGCAGTAGAGACACACGTAGCTCCATGTTACTTTCAAGTTATGTCTAGGCTTGCTCCAGAATCAACGAACTTAGCTACCGGCTGAGCTAAATACTCATCTCTATGCTCCTTAGAGATTATTACAGCTCCCTGCTATTATCACGATTATTTCTAGGGTCTCTGCTCTAGAATAATCCAGCTTAGCTCTCCCGCTAATTATCTTACTCATCTCTCTGCTCCCTGCACTAGAGATCGTTATAGCTCCCTGCTATTATCATAAATCCTAGGCTCCATGCTCTAAAACAATCCAGTTTAGCACCTGCTTCAAAGCTCTAAAATTCAGCTCTCTGTTTAGTTTAATTCTCATCTGAGCGGTGCCTGCCCTAGAGATATGCGACATTTCTAGAGACATTTCCAAGTTATGTCTTCAACCCTACTTAGCTCACTGTCGAAATTATCTAATTTCTAGGCTAATGGCTGTAGAATTATCACACTAAGTTCCCTGCTAAGATAAAACACTCTCAACTCTAGGCTCCCCGCACTAGAAATGAACAAACTTCCAGCTTATGTTCTATCACTCCTCTCTAGGCTCCCAGCACTAGAGTTGAACATAGCTTCCTGCTAATGTTCCATTACTTCACTCTAAACTCCCTGCATTAGAGTTGAACACAGCTCCCAGCTGATGTTCTTACACTCCACTCTAGGCTCCCAGCACTAGAGTTGAACATAGCTCTATTTACCTTCAACACATTTTTTTCCGTTTGCATCAATCAATTTCTTAAATACTGGTAAATTTTCGCAATTTGCTTTGATAATTCATTTAACATCGAATGATTTCTTCTTCGTTTATTTCCTTGTTAATAAACTTAAACTTGTCCATCGGTCCATCGGTGGCTCCCTCCTTTTCTTTACAGTCCTGAGCCATGTTGCGGAACATTTCCTTAGCTTGAGCCTTCTTAGCTTCCGCATCGTCGTCAGCCTACCGAAAATAAGTACTAACATAGGCTTACCAGATACTTTCAGAAAAAAGCGGGACATTTCACGAAAAAAAGCGGGACACAGCCGAAAAAAGCGGGACATTTTAGAAACTCTCAAAAAATCTAAATTGTAGAGCTTAATATATAGGTATACGTAGCCAAAGTTGGTCATAGAAAGAACACTACATTCGCCATATGCACTGTTATTTTTCACAGTTCTTACGAATTAATACGTTTTTTGAGGGAAAATATTTCAAGTCGTACATGTTAACGGCGGATTTTATACCGCATGAAAAACTTCGGTGCAATTTGTATAAAAATTTGTTTGATTGGTAATTTTTTAAGAAATTGTAAACTCTTGAAAGCTTCCCTTTTAATATACTTTGGACAATTGAGTCGAAAAAGATGGTGTATAGTATAAAACAATTTAATTAGGATTCTGGCGAAAAAATTATTTGGAAGGCACTAAAACAATATTTTCTTCATACATTGGTTAAACGTGCTCCAAGAAAGCATAATTGAATCAGAATATTATTGTAATGCTAAGAACTATGGAGTTATTTTGTATTGTCTTATGTAAACTTTGAAAAAGGCTGTTATTTCAAGTATTTGAAGGATTTTCAGTGTTGAACCAATGAATTCAAATTGAGACTTAAGTTTTATTTCTTCCAGTTTAAGCCAGTGAACTGAAAAATTTCCAAGAAAAAAAGCGGGACATTTTGAGGAAAAAGCGGGACAGCGGGACATTCAACAAAAAAGCGGGACATGTCCCGCTTTTGCGGGACGGATGGCAACCCTAAACTAACACCTTTATTCCAATTCAATCAAATAAATTCTGTCTGACCCCAAACCTTTGTTGTACCAATTAGGGCCACAACGGCAATCACCAAAATAGCACCAGTAATCCAAATCGACAGGGTGAAATTACCGCGAACGAGTCTCTAGAACTGTCGACGTCCAGTTTCACAACTGTTCGCGGGTGTTGGGTAATCAACACAATACAAAAATTCGTCAACCGATACGGCTACCAACACGCCAACACGAGCCTAAATTTGTAAATAATGGGACCATCGGAAAGAAACGAAACTCATTTCAACTTTTGAGCGGTTCAGCGTTTTAACTTAAACTTGTTTCCTTATTAATTTCAAGACTTGTTTACTTGCCTCAGTTCAAATCAACCATTTTTATCATCAAAATATGAACTTAAAATTTTTATTACTTAAAATTTTGAAATATCCTTCATTTCACCCAATCCGGTAACTTTTCCATTCAATATACGCTCGAAATCAACCAATGTGTCAGATTTTAGAATCTAATAATTTACCGGTCCATGTCATCAAGTCAATCAGCTCCTACAAACAAATAAAAATGATTAACAAACAGGTTGTATTCCAGTAAATATTCTCGGTGATATTTTCCATAAAAGATTCTGATTAATTTTCTGCCTCATTTATGTGCTTAACTTATGAAGCTAAAATGTACCTTTATCAGTGTACTCACCAAATCTAAGAAATCCCATCAGCACAAAAATTCAAAAATTTTAATACCTTATTTTCACTTTCACGATCTTTTTTTTTTTGCAATTAGATTCACTTGGTTTATTTATTCCGGAAGATTTTAGTTCATTAGCACAAACAGCTTTTTTTCCACCTTTGTCACACAACAACACATCATCAATAACACAACACATCATCAATAACTTTCACACCATTGCTTATTTAAGCCCCCATAAACCTTGACAGCCTTTAAAACTTTAAATGACAAAAAATGAAAATATTACTGGCTTCTAGATAACATCAATATTTTGAGTACCCCTACATATCATTCCGGGTGGAAGAAAAAACAGCCATTTGTTCTAATTTCATGTGTAAAATTTCTCATTTAGCTTATTTCCTTTTCATCTTCAGGAACAGCAGAACGCTAACCCCATTTTCGACGGCCATTTTGACTCTCTTCCCCTAGAAAAAAAATCGGCCGATTGCGTTTCAATTTCACGGCCAATCCAACCAAACACTTTGCCATAATGATAAAAACAACGTACCTTTATGGGTCCTGATCCGTTTTCCCAATCGTCGCCAATTGTAGAGTCCTCTTGTCTGTCGAATTCCACACATCTTCTGCACTCAAATCTATTTTTCCTTCACACCTCATCGATCCCGCTGTCCAGTCCCCATCCAATTCCAGTGCTGCCAGTCAGACTGTTTTCCTGTATATCTGTCTCAGGGTATGTCAAATGACAGTGGTTGACGATATGATTCAACAATGCATGTTTGATAAAAGGTAAGACCCTACACTGTCCTCACAACTCGCTTTAAAATTCTATTCATACATTAAGGCTGTCCTCTCACCTCGTCTTCCAATTTCAAGCTGTCCTCATAACTCGCTTGAAAATTCTATCCATACATTCAGACTGTCCTCTAAACTCGTTTGAAAATTCTATTGATACGCTCAGGCTGTCTTTTCAACTCGCCTTCCAATTTCAAGCTGTCCTCTCAACCTGCTTAAAACTGTGAACAAAATAAGGCTGTCCTTACGACTCACTTAAAATTTTATTTTAATTTCGTGTTGTATTCTCGACGGAACTTCAATTAAGATGGATTCATAAATTCCAATTTCGGCATTATTTCATATGGCACGTTTTCCATTTTCCACTTCACTAATCACTATCACTTCCACTAGTTCACTTTCGATATCCATCAAACAGCGTTGCTTTTTATTTCAACTATTTGTAACATAAGGGATATTCGAATTACTCATTTTTTCTGATGAGTATTCCATAAACTGTTTGATTATCAAGCAAGCGTGATGATAATAAATCCAGCGTGAATCGTTTACCAAGTTTGTTTACTTTTCGGTTTTGATACTTCTTAATAACTTCTTGTTTTATCTTGTTTACGAGAAACCGCCGGCCACAGTCGTCAAATGTCCAGATCTGTCCGGAGCTCCGGAGCCCGGAAGTAGCACTGGAGGGCCACCAGATCACTAACTGCCGCGGGAATCGCACGCACTACTCGGCTAGCTCGCTTGCTTGCCCACTGACTGACTTACTGCGTGCACGCTTGAGGAGGATGACCCGGTATCGGTTTCAATCCATTCACACAGAAAGTTTAGTTTTTTAGATGGATCGATCATGTGACCGTTCATCTAAATTGATCTTGGAGATCGATCTTTTCCCGTTTGATCAAACTATCCAAAATTAAATACGACCAAGTTTTTTTTTTAAATTAGCCCAGTTATTGGTGTTTTAATTTTTAAATTTGTTCAACCTTTTGCCTTTAAGTATAAAGAGTTGCATTTTTTGGTACCTCAGCGTAGAAGATTCAAAAGCTTTGCAAACACTTCATTGTGTATAGTGTGATACATTAGCGCACAATGCCGATCTAATAAAACTTAAAATTGTGATCACAAAGCCGGCCTCAACTGGACGGACGGAATAATTTCAAAGAATAAATTCTTCTCCTTTACACTTATGAATGCAAACACCAGCAGCAGCAACAGCAAACGGACAGTTCGGTGGAGGCGAGATATTTAATAATCTCTCATAAAGCGATTGACGTCAAACGGCGAAGCTACTGACTGGCTGACTAAACCCGATGCCGGCACTCTCGGTTGATCAGTCCTTTCCCCGCCTTTCAATGGTGTCCTCTTCAACTCCCAAAAGATCCCTCGTCTTCTAGATCTGAGTCGGTTACGATCGTTTGTTCCGTACATCATCGGACTTGATGATAAAGACACTTTGCAAATCGGTCGACCGACACCAATCATCATCCTGCATGAGCCTATCGACGACCTACCTATATAGTCATACGTAGTCATATGAACACGACAACCGCTTTCTGGGGGCCGGCTAGCTTTTGTATGGCTGATATTTATAATTGACTCTGAAATGAATGATCTGCTCCGATGGTCGAACTGACTGAATGACGGACAGGCTGACTACTACTGGTTCGATCCCCAGGAGACTAAAATAGCGACCGGTATCTCACTCGAGTCGATTAAAAAAGTTTACATCGGGTTCTTTTACTATGAGGGAGTGCGGTCGTTAGATTGGTTCAATAATCTGATGCTTTTGACCCGGGGACAGAGGACCTTAAAGGGTAAATTAGCAAAATTTGTGTTTTTCTTTAATTGTTTCCATTTGAAATCATTTTGGAGCTAAATCTTAAAAAATCAATGCGCCCCTTTGCTAAAAACTGCATTCACAAGAATATGACGATGTTGGAGACAGCATCGCAGAGTTCCAACTCATCGCTCTCGATTATCGGATACAATCTTGGTGTACGTATAAAGCTCGATTCAAAGATCAACAGACAGAATAAAAGGGACCGATCCCACCAAAGGAAAGGAAGCCGAGGGAAACGATGGTGCAGTATAATTTATCTATTTAGCATGATCTTTACAACTGATTGTAATTTATGTCGCTACCCGGCGACGAGGTCTCCGAACAAATTGAAAGCGATCGCCGTCGTTGGCCAGACTTGATGGCGTTTTCGTCGTTGTATTGTAACTTGCTGTAACCGTCTCGTACACTCAAGTTTGATTTAGGTTACAAGTTTCATTCGAATACTGATTGTGCATTGTACTGTCTAAGTTTTGGTTCAAAATTTCGATTTGAATTTTTTAAATCTGATCCCGAAATAAGATGTTCCTAGAAATGAGTATGTGCTTCGAATTCGGTAAGTAGTTTTATTATATCATTAGGAAACTTTGAATTTCACTCTTATTTTAATTACATTTTTGAGACAAATTGCGTAGTAAGTCTCATTATGAACTACTGATATCCATAACAGTCGAAATTTCGTCTGTAAAAAACAGAGGCGTTACGCATCCCCATATCACTGCAATGCTGACTCAGATCTGACATGGCATTCAAATCAGTTGGTACGTTCTAAAAAACCTATCTGGTGCAATTCTGCTCGATGTTTATTCTAAGGCTTGAAGTCACGGCCATCGGCTCAGAAGAGTAGCATGAATTACGAATTGTATTCCAAGGCACAGTTGAACGACTACATCTCCTCAATTTGCAACTCTGGGGACAATGAGTCGACTCATGCTTAGACGCCTGCGTAGATAGTCTCTGAACATGACTCCACGAAGGTACTCGATGAAACTGCTGTCGAAAGTGGTAGATCATACTTGCGCTATCGTGCTCCACTGCAATACTCATAAACTCATTCACCATGCATAAGCTCGTGTATCAGATCTTCTTTTGACAACTGAAGGTTTAACGTTTCCTTGAACAACTCAAGATCCTTCCTCGTAATGACTCAAAGACCCGGGACTTCACGCCATTACTTAAGTGATTCTCGACATCATCCTACATCGGCTGAAGTAGCTCGCCCGTCGTCGAAAGCTACTCTTCTCCACTCCACTCGCACTCTAAACTTCCTTTTCCAGAGCTGCAGCCAGTTGGTCATGGATACCCTCTGGATTGTTTTTTTTTACGCCAGAAATATCGTAAAGATATGCGTCGTCTACTGTAGACAGCTTGATGCACAGGAAACTTACGGTGTCCAGCAAGAGGCCCAACTTTCGGGAAAGGCCGTCAGGCCGAAGGTCCCTGAAAAAAATGCTATCAGGCAGGCCAAAGGCCAAATGATTTCTGGCAATCCTTGCAGCGATAAGTTACATTGAATAAGCGCTCCGTTTGCAAATATCGACAGTTCGACAGTATCCTCAAATGTCATTATATTTTGATCGGTTTTTTTAAGTTAAATCCCTGTGAGTCGATATCCGGTCACTGATAAACAACTCTGCACTACATTTCCATCAACCAAAGGTTCGTGTCTTAACTGCATAGTAAGAGATTAATACACTGCTGGCTGTGATGGGGCGCTAGCATTCAAAAATTACTCCACGTGTTCTATGGACACGTAGAAAAATATATAGACATTTCATTATCTACCAAGCATTTTTAGCCTGCTTCAATTTTTCTGCGTGCAAAACTATAAGTTGCTATGGTGTTCAATTTTTGTTATGTTTTCCTCCCAGTGAAAAAAGGTCCCGATGGTTGAAATGTACTAGATCATTGAACTTTGAAATTTGAGGAACAAAATTTTAAACGAAAATGAAAATCAATTAATCATATTTTAAAAAAAACTATTCCATTTAATAGGATATAAAAATTTACAAAATAATTTCATAGTATAATTGAATTTAAGTTTAACAGTTTTTAAGAATTGATTATAGCAAATGAATAAAAGTTATAGATTCAAAGACTTCCAAAGCGAAAATGTTCTTTAGGAGGAAAGAATCGCAGTTCTTTAAAAAAGTATCTTCTAGTAGAGAATATACTTTTAAGATCATCTGAAATTTCTTCAAATTTCCCCTTTGGATAAAATTTTCAAAAGATCATACACTCTCTTTCAATAAGAATGGAAATGATCCGATACATTGAAACTAAAATTTAAACTAACTGCGTTACATAACCTTCATAAAAAATATTTCCGAATTGTCAAATAAAAAATGGAATGATTTATGAAAAAATCGAATTTAGCTATTTGTATCATTACATGATCTGGAAACGAAGCTTAGAAAATAATGAGCCAGTTGGCGCCAGGAGCTCTGGGCGATTAATATTTTTTTCCTATGCAGGGGGAGTTATATCAGCTTATCAGTGATCCGGTGTCATTCTTGTACGTAACATCCAAGAAGTACAGTTACCAAGTGCTCAACCTCCATCACTTTCATCAAGCCAGAAGCTCGAAGAAGGCTAAAAAAACCGTAACTGAATCTAGCCCCGGCTTAACTCTGGAAGCAGCCGTATTTACGTATATCAACCCGCCGATTTGATGAAACGGATGGTAAAATCGAGTCGCTGAAAACGGACCTATATGTGAAACTGGACACTACTCGGGAAGATCTACAACAGCAACTTAATGGGATTAAAAATGACATCACAAATCTCCGAACTCCACGTGCCGCCGTCGATGACGTCAGATTCCGCATTTGAGTCGTTTAGTCGCTTCGAGGCCAGATCAGAGCTTATTGTGCCTGGAATGTATATCTCACGAACAAGGATTTGGGTCTGAACATCAATAATATTGCTGCTGCTGTTGGGGACTATCTGATGGTGCCGAGTGTCTCACGCTTCTCCAGTTCTAGATGATCAGCCTCCGGAATGAGTTCTACAGCAAGTATTTACCTACCGAAACGCAACCTGAAATGTGATCAACTTATTGACACTTTTCGTACCTTTGCGATGTTTGAGATCGGATCTGAACCAACACACTTTCACGAATCGGGATGTTCGTTAATCGATTGGCTCGTCACAAATCGCCGAGAACTCGTACTCTGCTTTGATCAGGTTTCTATTCCTGAAATCTCAAAACATGACCTGATCTATTGCTTATTGGATGTATACATTAATTCGCAGAACAGAACGAAGCAATTCCCTGACTACATAAATTGTGATGCTACTTCCAGCAAATTCTTTGGAATGATTTTCATCAGCTGCACCATAAAGATTCTGCAACGAGTCTCCATTCTTCATAGTTCGTTTCTACTGCTACGAACAGCTGTGTGGGACTCATCAATCGTTGGTTCAGCGACCAAGTAAGAAAGGAAATACTTAAACGAAATTCGGCATACGAGGACTGGAAGCGTGCAAATGTAATCCAAAAGGATGAAAAATGGCTGAGTTACAAAATAATTCGTAATAATGTGTCCTCATTTTTAAGATGTGCAAAGGAATCTTATCTTGATCGACAGTTTAACGTTCAAATCACCGCAACAATGACCTGAAAAAACCTTAAAGCGATTCGAATAGGGAAAGCTAAGCACAATGAAACCTGGGGCGGGATTATGGAACACGAAACAATCGAGTTTCGTTCGATTAGACCGACTTTGGCATTACCGATCTTGAACGAGCTCGATTCGAATGGAACGTTTCGAGATGATCTACTACCCGGTTTACTCGAAATCTAATATTTTAAAATTTAGAACTCGAACGAGATACGCAATACCGATTCTAATTAGATTCGAGTTAAAACTCGAAACGAGTATCTCGAATCGAATAGGTTTCATAATTTCACCCCAGTTTGCGCTGCTTCAAATGTTCTTTCGCGCTCTACTTCCTTCTCTCAGCACAACGCTAACATCAACCGTTGCTTCCGCCCAGGTTGAATCTTGTCGGTGCTGGCTCGGTCGATGCTGCTACGTGTCACCAGTTGTCAGTTGTCTGGGAGCTTTTCACCACGCAAATCCGGGATATCCTCCTTGATCGATGGCTTCGGCTCCGGCACACCAATGATTGCAGAAACTTTCTATCCAACAATTAAAGCGCGATGACGCATCTTACCGCTTAACCGATTTCTTGTTCTGATTGATTAATTACGATGATGATTGTTGTTTTTCGTTTTTTTTCCACGTGCGCGTTTGACAGCTACACTCTTATTTCTATACACTCATTATTTGGTATGTTTTTCACTCACATGGTAGGACTACACGCTCAAAATAAAATAGCTACACAAACTTATTTATAATGCTACAACGAATGCTTCGCAGTCCACAAGATTTAATAGGCTTCCATAAAAGTGTTTTAAACCAATGCACAAAGAGGAGAAAAGTGTATCAACCGCGAAGAAATTCAATATCTTCCTTTATACACGAAACAAATCCATGAAAAAGTACTTTCCTCTAGTGAAAATTTCCAGAGAATCGATTGGACGTAGTTTCAGACGCCACACAAGCTTACCAACGGAATTATAGTGCTTTTTTAACCTCCAATTCCCCTATATTTTGTTAACAATAAAAAAGCTTATTTAGACTTGAAAATTTTGAACAAAAGTAAATGTATCTTTTGCAATTTTTTTCTGAGGAATTCAATGTAGGCTGTTGAGCTACCCCACGCTTTGGAAAATGGAGTTATGGCTGTTTCTACCCTCAAGTTCCCAAAATTGTTTCAATTATTTCAAAGAAAGCATGTTCGGACTTGAAAATTTTGAACAAAATGGTGCGTATATTGTGTGATTTATTCCGAGGAATCCAACAAGGCCTACTTGAGCCACTGCACGCATTGGAAACAAGATTTATGGCTGTTTTACCCTCAATTTCCCAACATGTTTCAATTTATTTTGAAAATTGAGGGTGAAACAGCCATAACTCCATTTTCCAATCCATGCGGTGGCTCAAATAGGCTTCGTTAGATTCCTTGGAAAAAATCACACAAGATACGTCCCATTTGGTTCAAAATTTTCAAGTCCGAACAGGCTCTTTTCTTAAATAATTGAAAAATGTAGGGGAACTGAGGATAAAAACAGCCATAAGTCCATTTTCCGAAGGGTGCGGTGGCTCAAACAGCCTCTGTTGGATTCCTCTTCTTCTTCTTCTTCTTCTTCTAACACCAACATGGCCAAAACTTGTATGCATCCTGGAAAATGAAAAACTTGCGTTTCACATTTTTCTTTTCAACATGGTATCTGATACATAGAACATGCATTGCAGATACCACTACGGCCAGGCCAACCATGTGATGAAAACGCAAAAGATACAGGAACAAGGGAGGGATGAAGCGTGGAGATCCCTGCCAAACGCTTCTTATGATTATGAAGGTTAGGTTATAAAGTGCAATGTTTGATGTATACAGTTAAAATAAGAAAAATAGGATAGATCTCACCCGAAACTTCCTAAGTTTGGCGCTTGTTCTCTATCAGTTTCTTGATTTCACATTCTACGGTCGTTATGTGCAGACGCTTGATGCTCTGATGACATAGTTCTTCGTCCTAGAAAGCTGATTTACAGAAATATAAACACCCCGCGAAAATATGTGAAAAGTGGAAATGTCTTCAATAAATAAAAATAACTCTTTCTAGAGAAATACCTTACGATTTGAACTGCAAACTTATTAAAATTTGGCACAAACTTAACAAGTTATCACTTCTTTTGACATCAGCATTCTTTTTTTTTTTAATCTAAACATAGTTTTGAGCTTTAATCTTGTTAAAGTACCTGATGATTGAATGATTTAAGATCTCAAAGTTATAACCGAATTAACGCACTCAGTTTGCATTGCAATCCATCGCAAAATATCTTTCTCCAGATTATGAAAAATGAGCTATAAATTAAAAATACTTAGCTTCGGTTTTCTGCAAACAATTATTTTTTCCCGTGTAGATATTCCAGGAATAAAATCGTTGTAGAAAGCCTTTCAAAATTTCTCGAAATTGTCCAGTTGACCAGGGAAAACGCCAAACAAAGCCGAAAACTATGGACCTCCTTCAAACTCACACACATACACTTCCGGTTGTCCACTTAAAGAACTTTCTTGCACTTGTTTCTTGAGTAAAAACTATAAATTTATTTAAATTTCCAAATAGAAAATTTTCAGCTCTGAAAAAACGCGTCTGACAGTTTCAACCGACGCCTACTAAACAGCCTCTGTTGGATTCCTCGTTAAAAATCTCATAAGATAAGTCACATTTGGTTCAACATTTTCAAGTCCAGGCTTTTTCTGAACTATTCAAAAATGTAAAGGAATTAACGGTAAAACAGCCATAACTCCTGTTTTCGATGCGATGCGTTATTCAAAAGATCTACCAAATCATATTTTAATATAGCAATCATCATTCATCAACCATAATGATTGCTGGAAAAAAAATTGTAGAAATCATGGAATCGAAAAAAAATACAAACATGTTTTATAAAAGCTTGATCAAAATGTTACAGCATAATGGTTTTATCAAAGTTTTGAAAAAATGGTCATTCTGACGTTTCTAAAACAGTTCATTTTAGCTTTATTAGAGTACTGATTATGTATATATTGCGCTTTAGCTTTTTATGAAGATTAATGCTATAGCTTTAACGAAGTTGTGCTGACCACAATAAGCTAAAATTGTTACTTGGGTATTAACTACTGCTATCTTATTAAGGATTGGAGGATTCGATGTTAAAAAAAACAATCTGCCAAATGTACCTCAGGAAAATTAAATATAGATTAACATATTCCCGCTATATTTGACTCAGGCTTTTTTTTGGCCAAATAAATAAACGACAATTGCGAAAAAAACTATTTTTTTATTGTTTAGCAAAGTTATGAAATGGCACAGGTGAACTATTTTATTCACTCGTTCGAAAAAAAACTCTCAAATTAATTGTGCTGCCAATGTGGCTGGCAGAGCGCAGGTAAATTAAGCTCCACTAACGCAAGCTGACGTTTAGAGTTCATAGAGTAGTGATAAGCCGCGTGTGATCGATGCTCCTCCTTTTTTGCTCAATCTTTTTCGTTTAAAAAAAAAATACCTGCCCGGTTCTGATGCAGTAGTTTGTCTGAGGAAGCCAGTCTCAGCTCAGCTAGTATGTGTAGAAGAAAAGTGGAGTCGATGGAAGGAAGAAGGAACACCACCTAGACTCTAGAGTAGTAGTTGGAGGTTCGATAATCGCCGTCGCCGTAGGAACGGAACTGGTTGACCTCATCAGCCATAAATCAGCACACCATCCGCCACGATTGGCGAGACTGCTCCGGTGCAAAAATTGATCTCTGGCTCAAGACTGCCAACCTGAGAGTAGATGTTGATTTTTTCCCTGTGTGAGAAAACTTGCGACAACTTAATTTTTTTTAAATAAATTAGTCACTTGGAAACCAATAAATATTTTTACAAAAAATTGTGTTTGAAATTTCAAAATTTAAAATCCCTTAATTGATCCTGAATACATGCTCAGTACTTGTTGATAATTGTGCACTCGTGATTTAAAGGTGCTCAACTTAGTATTCATTTCGATTGACTTCTTATCAGTCGTCGCATGAGTGCAGCCCAAGAGAGGTTGACCCCGATCTGACTTGGCCTGGCCGGTAATTTCTCAGTAAAGAATGACGCTCATTAACTGTGCGATTTGAACAATCGCTCGAACTAATTAACTGCAAGTTAAATGGTGAAAATTCGACCAACCTTAATCGAAATAAAATTGAGCAAGCGAACAAAAAATAAAAATTACCACAAAACGAGCCCGGTTCCAGCCTCGGTAATCAGGATATCCGTTCTTTGGACAACAAATCATTGACCGTTATTTAGCTGAAACGACGGCGACGATCTGAATGGAAGCTGCTTAGCTCAAACTCGAACTTCAATCCGGTTCCGCGACGAGAACTCCATACTTTACTTACAAATATCGCGCGCTAAGTGACGATGATAAAATGAGTCCTAATTGGAACCGGTTTTCAATGATCGATCACAGTCATTTTCAAATTCGAACCAGACTAGGGGGCATCCATAAATTACGTAACGCTCCTAGGGGGGGGAGGGAGTAAGCTCGAGCGTTACGAATTGTGACATAGGGGAGGGGGGGAGGTATACTCATCGTTACGTAACAATTTTTTCCTTCAAAATTTTAGTTTAATTGCAGCTTTTAAGATTCAGAATAGTAAGCAAACCATAATCAGCTTGAAATTTGTAGATAAGCTTCAATAAGATTGAAACTGGTTTGTCACCTTTCCTCTTTAAAGATTCTGAGAGAGATTCCATAAAATGTGCATTGGATATGAGTGAAATAACCGTTGAAAATCCGAATATTAGGTACATTAACTCCCAAGAACTCAATCAAATCTTAAAACAGAAGTTTTATTATATTTTCTCAATTGATTCAAAAAAAAAAAAACAATTTTGGTTATTCCGACGAATAATACTAAGTAAAGTATATTTTGCATAACAAGTGATGCACCTTGAACAAAATAAAGTAAACAACGTAGATCATCAGTTTACAAACACAGATCAACTCTTAATAAGCCAATTAATTTTTTTTTATCAGAAAGTTGTCATCAATGAGTACTAAGAAGCGATTTGGGTAGATATTGATTTCGGTTTAAAGAACGTTAAAAAATGTATGTTAATTTTTTTTATTACCTTCGAAAATCAGTATTTAAAAACATGAAAAGAGGGGGGGGGGGGGGTAATTATCAGCGTTACGTAATTTTCATAGGGGGGTACGTCGAAACGTTACGATTTGTGACATACGGGGGGGAGGGAGTCAAAAAAGAGCATTTTTTGCGTTACGTAATTTATGGATGCCGCCCTAGACACTGACACTAGTAGTTGTAGTAGTCAGTCAGTCAGTTAGATAGCGTCTGAAAGCACTTTTCGAGTGTACCTGGCCTCTCAGCTAAGTAGTACTGTACAGTGAGGTGATCGTATTTACTGATTTATAGTAACTTCCTTAACCAAACGTTAAAAATTACCTATATTTGCAATGTTGAGATTTTGGCATAAACAAATATCAAGATTTGTTTTCAAGAAAGAACCCTTAATCTTAATTTACCGTGTAAATGAGTATTTTACTGTACTTTTCATAGACGCTATTTTTCACTCGAGCTACATACATATTTAGGCTTCGGACTTAAGCTACCTAGCTAGATGTTTTGTAGCCGGTTGCAATTAACTCTGAAAGCATTGACATATTACTTTATGTGGACGCAGTAGGATAAAGTGAGTATTTCGCCTGAAGCATTTGGTTGAAGTGTAACAGTCAAACTGTCGCGCAACAACTAGAATTCAGCCAGTTTATTAAATAGGAGTCGATTGAGCGTGATAAATTTTAGAAATGCAGGAGCAAAGGTGTCTCTGATCAACATCTGACTAAAATGACTGAAAGGACTGAAAAGTCTAAAATGACAGAGAGACGGAAAGGACTTGATAAGCTGAAAAACTAATAAGTCAGAAAGAACTGAAAAGACTGAGAAAAACGAACAACTGAAAAGACTGAATGAACTGAAATGACTGAAAAGGCTGAAAATACTGGAAATACTAAAAAAGACTAAAAATAATGAAAAGACGGAAAAACTGAAAAAGGCGAAAAGACTAAAAGACTGAAATAACTGAAAGGACTAATAACATTGTAAGGACTGAAAAGACTGAAAAAACTCAAAAAACTGAAAAGACTGAAACGACTGAGAAGACTTAAAATACGGAAAAGTCAAAATAGATTTAAAAGACTGAAAAGGTTGAATAGACTAAAAAGACAGGCTAAAAAGACTGGAAATACTGGAAACATTGAAAAGACTAAAAATACCAGAAAATTGAAAAGACTTTAAAGACTGAATTTACTAAAAAGACTGAAAAGACTGAAAAAACTGAAAAGACTGAAAAGACTGAAAAGACTGAAAAGACTGAAAAGATTGAAAAGACTGAAAAGACAGGAAAGACTAAAAAGACAGAAAGGACTGAAAAGACTGAAAAAACTAAAAAGACTGAAAAGACTGAAAAGACTGAAAAGACTGAAAAGACTGAAAAGACTGAAAAGACTGAAAAGACTGAAAAGACTGAAAAGACTGAAAAGACTGAAAAATTAAGATAAATGACAAAAATAATCAACTTTATAACAGTGGAAAAATGTGAAAGAATTCAAAAATTTTGGTATGCTAAAAACTGTGAAAATGCTTAACGAAGAAAAATGTAGAAATGTAAAAATTTGACAATTTTAAAATCGTTAAAAAAGGTAAAAAATATAAAAAAAATGTGCATAATGTCAAAACTAGAAAAAAACTACATGTAAAAATGTTAATATTTAAAAAAGAGTAATAGTGAAAATGTATAAATGTAACAATGACAAAATGACAAAATGACAAAATGACAAAATGACAAAATGACAAAATGACAAAATGACAAAATGACAAAATGACAAAATGACAAAATGACAAAATGACAAAATGACAAAATGACAAAATGACAAAATGACAAAATGACAAAATGACAAAATGACAAAATGACAAAATGACAAAATGACAAAATGACAAAATGACAAAATGACAAAATGACAAAATGACAAAATGACAAAATGACAAAATGACAAAATGACAAAATGACCAAATGACAAAATGACAAAATGACAAAATGACATAATGACAAAATGACAAAATGACAAAATGACAAAATGACAAAATGACAAAATGACAAAATGACAAATGACAAATGACAAAATGACAAAATAACAAAATGAAAAAAATGACAAAATGACATAATGAAAAAATGACAAAATGACAAATTGACAAAATGTTAAAATGAAAAAAAATGTAAAAATGTAAAAATGTAAAAATGTAAAAATGTAAAAATGTAAAAATGTAAAAATGTAAAAATGTAAAAATGTAAAAATGTAAAAATGTAAAAATGTAAAAATGTAAAAATGTAAAAATGTAAAAATGTAAAAATGTAAAAATGTAAAAATGTAAAAATGTAAAAATGTAAAAATGTAAAAATGTAAAAATGTAAAAATGTAAAAATGTAAAAATGTAAAAATGTAAAAATGTAAAAATGTAAAAATGTAAAAATGTAAAAATGTAAAGATGTAAAAATGTAAAAATGTAAAAATGTAAAAATGTAAAAATGTAAAAATGTTAAAATGTAAAAATGTAAAAATGTAAAAATGTAAAAATGTAAAAATGTAAAAATGTAAAAATGTAAAAATGTAAAAATGTAAAAATGTAAAAATGTAAAAATGTAAAAATGTAAAAATGTAAAAATGTAAAAATGTAAAAATGTAAAAATGTAAAAATGTAAAAATGTAAAAATGTAAAAATGTAAAAATGTAAAAATGTAAAAATGTAAAAATGTAAAAATGTAAAAATGTAAAAATGTAAAAATGTAAAAATGTAAAAATGTAAAAATGTAAAAATGTAAAAATGTAAAAATGTAAAAATGTAAAAATGTAAAAATGTAAAAATGTAAAAATGTAAAAATGTAAAAATGTAAAAATGTAAAAATGTAAAAATGTAAAAATGTAAAAATGTAAAAATGTAAAAATGTAAAAATGTAAAAATGTAAAAATGTAAAAATGTAAAAATGTAAAAATGTAAAAATGTAAAAATGTAAAAATGTAAAAATGTAAAAATGTAAAAATGTAAAAATGTAAAAATGTAAAAATGTAAAAATGTAAAAATGTAAAAATGTAAAAATGTAAAAATGTAAAAATGTAAAAATGTAAAAATGTAAAAATGTAAAAATGTAAAAATGTAAAAATGTAAAAAGTGTAAAAAGTGAAAAACATTTTGGTGTTTAAATGAGAAAATGGTCGAAAATTTTCAAAACTATAGGTTTAATTGAAATTTGAGTCTTTGAATTTATGAAGTTACTCAAATTTTTAACTTGATTCAAAATTTTCCCAAATTTAAAAATGAATCAAAGTTTATAATTATCAGAAAAAAATCCAGGATTGTTGAAGGTTTTTCTCAATTAGCACGTTCATCATGTTGGAATGAAAGTTCGATTTAATCTGTCCTTTTAAGAACGACGCCTCGCCCTGAAAAGGATTCAATCCTTATTACCTTCCATTTTAATCTGTATCATAACCAACCACCAACCACAAACTGGCAGTTTGACTACAACCGGTCAATTAAAACTAAAATCAACATTTCAGCAACTGTAAAAAAGTTTTCGCACCATTTTGGAGCGATTGTCAGGAACGACTTTTTTCTGCGAAGTGATCGACTTCCCTTCCTTGATGGGTTTAATTTTACTGCTGTTTCTTAGCCGAATGCCATTTTTGGTAAAAATTTTGCTACTTTTCAGTAGGTCGATTTGTACTATTTTTGATTTTCTGTCATTTGTCAGGGACATCTCCACTGATTAGGCTTTGTTTAAAAAGTAAAAATAATTCAAAAATTTAACCTTCAAATATTATTTGTGAAATAGGGAAATCGGTAGCAGAAAATTCATTCATCAATCGAAAATGGTTTTTTTAATTTCTTTTGTTAAAAATTACACTATCACAAAAAATAATGTCTTTCATGTTTATTGATTCATCTCATGGACAACTGTTTGAATTAGTAAATGTGAGGACTTTAAATAAACCCAGAACATTTCAATTTTTCAACCTAGCCAAATGGCAAGTTTTGTATTGATCGCGATATCAGTACTGATGATCATTGGTTTCCCGTTTAAGTAGCAATAAAAAAGGAATATCACACCGCCAGCAACTCTTTGGTCTCTTTTAATTGGAGCCGATCTGAAATCCCGCTGCGCCAAAAGTCAAACAAACAAATAATATTGACTTTTAGTACTTAGGAGGTTCTCTTGGGGACTACTAGGAATTGTGAAACGCCCACTTGGAAAGGGTGGTTCAACAAATGTTGACAAAGATTGTTTTTTCTTTTTTCTGATATATTTGAACTTCTTCTCGAATCAACCAAACGAAGCTGCCGGAAACATTAACAATCTGCTCGAAAGTCAACAATTTTTTAACCAAACACCAATGGAGCACCTTAATGAAAGAGGGTTTATTTTGCCTTCTCATTAAATAAATGCCGCGACGTCCCGCGGCGTCTGGAGGTTTTGTAACTACGCTACAATAACTATATTAGCACAACACCAAAATAAAGAAGGAAAAAAAGCTACGAGAGAAGTAAGTATAAATATTTAATTAAATTTGCCCCCCAACACCTTCGACTTGTTGTGTTATTGGCTGGGTGAGCTGGGTAAAGTGCAATCGTGATTTCCGTTTGCCCGCCAACGTTCAGAAGCAACAAAATATTGACATTGGGGATTCAGAGCGGAATTATTTGCGGTTAATTTTTTTTTTCTTCTCGAGACGTTAACACCCCGGAAACAGTTTTTAGGAAAAGAAAGAGCGTAGCTGAGCAACAATCTTGACCTTTGCGTGGGATTTTTCAACACTTTTTTTTTTTTTCTAACAAGCATTAATAATATTGAACGAGCAAAAATCTTGCATCCCAATTTGATAAATGCGAATGGAAAATTGTTAAGTTTGCTTTTAAATGCAAATTCCAGCTTTATTTATTTTTTTACATTTTTACATTTTAACAATTTTACAATTTTGCAATTTAATATTTTAACATTTTTACATTTTTATATTTTCACGTATTTAACATTTTTAAAATTTTTACATTTTTAAATTTTCACATTTTTACATTTTTACATTTTTACATTTTTACATTTTTACATTTTTACATTTTTACATTTTTACATTTTTACATTTTTACATTTTTACATTTTTACATTTTTACATTTTTACATTTTTACATTTTTACATTTTTACATTTTTACATTTTTACATTTTTACATTTTTACATTTTTACATTTTTACATTTTTACATTTTTACATTTTTACATTTTTACATTTTTACATTTTTACATTTTTACATTTTTACATTATTACATTTTTACATTCTTGCATTTTTACATTTCTACATTTTTTCATTTTTACATTTTTACATTTTTACATTTTACATTTTTACATTTTTACATTTTTACATTTTTACATTTTTACATTTTTACATTTTTACATTTTTACATTTTTACATTTTTACATTTTTACATTTTTACATTTTTACATTTTTACATTTTTACATTTTTACATTTTTACATTTTTACATTTTTACATTTTTATATTTTTACATTTTTACATTTTTACATTTTTACATTTTTACATTTTTACATTTTTACATTTTTACATTTTTACATTTTTACATTTTTACATTTTTACATTTTTACATTTTTACATTTTTACATTTTTACATTTTTACATTTTTACATTTTTACATTTTTACATTTTTACATTTTTACATTTTTACATTTTTACATTTTTACATTTTTACATTTTTACATTTTTACATTTTTACATTTTTACATTTTTACATTTTTACATTTTTACATTTTTACATTTTTACATTTTTACATTTTTACATTTTTACATTTTTACATTTTTACATTTTTACATTTTTACATTTTTACATTTTTACATTTTTACATTTTTACATTTTTACATTTTTACATTTTTACATTTTTACATTTTTACATTTTTACATTTTTACATTTTTACATTTTTACATTTTTACATTTTTACATTTTTACATTTTTACATTTTTACATTTTTACATTTTTACATTTTTACATTTTTACATTTTTACATTTTTACATTTTTACATTTTTACATTTTTACATTTTTACATTTTTACATTTTTACATTTTTACATTTTTACATTTTTACATTTTTACATTTTTACATTTTTACATTTTTACATTTTTACATTTTTACATTTTTACATTTTTACATTTTTACATTTTTACATTTTTACATTTTTACATTTTTACATTTTTACATTTTTACATTTTTACATTTTTACATTTTTACATTTTTACATTTTTACATTTTTACATTTTTACATTTTTACATTTTTACATTTTTACATTTTTACATTTTTACATTTTTACATTTTTACATTTTTACATTTTTACATTTTTACATTTTTACATTTTTACATTTTTACATTTTTACATTTTTACATTTTTACATTTTTACATTTTTACATTTTTACATTTTTACATTTTTACATTTTTACATTTTTACATTTTTACATTCTGTGTTGATTTTACATTTACATGGTGGAAACGCGTTTACACTTCCATTCCAACACAAGAAACGTGTTTCTTACACTTTTTTCAATTTTACCCTTTTTAAAACTTTTTACATTCTTCACATTTTAAATTTTTTCCAGTTGTACACTTTTAACTCTTTTTAAACTTTTTAAACTTTTTACAATTTTTACGCTCTTTACATTTTTACACTTTTTACTTTTTACATGTTTTACACTCTTTAGATTTTTAAGTTTTTACACTTTTTACATATTTACATTTTTAACCCTTTTTCATATTTTGCACTTTCTCCCTTTTTACACATTTTTCACTTTTTATATTCTTAAATTTTAAACGATTTAGTTTTACACTTTTAACACTTTTTACACTCCCTACACTTTAATTTTTTTTTACAATTTAACCCTTTTTAAATATTTTACACTTTTTACATTCTGTACATTTTAAATTTTTTACAGTTTTACACTTTTAACACTCTTTACATTTTTTACCCTTTTTTTATTTTTTACATTTTTCACACTTTTTACACTGTTTACTTTTTAAAAAAATTTACAGTCTTACACTTTTTATACTCTTTATACTTTATACACTCTTCACACTTTTTTTATATTTTAAAACTTTCTACAATTTTTACACTTTTTTCACTCTCTAAATTTTTACACTTATAACATTTTTTACACTTTTACACTTCTTACTTTTTCTACACTCTTTGCACTTTTTTAAATTTTTAACACTTTTTACAATTTTTACATTTCTCACACTTTTTCACCCTTTACATTTTTACACATTTTACGTTTTTTATACTGTTTACACTTTTTATAATTTTGACACTTTGTACTTTAAATTTTTACAGTTTTCAACTTTTTACACTGTTCATTTTTTACACTTTTCACACTCTTTACACTTTTTAAATTTCTTACACTTTTTAATTTTTTACACTTTTTACAATTTTACTTTTTACTCTTTTTACACATTTTCCTTTTTTTAGATTCTTTACATTTTAATTTTTTTTATAGTTACACATTTTTTACACGTTTTATATTTTTTACACTTTTTACATAATTACACTTCTTACACCTTATACACTTTTTACATTTTAAAAATTTTTCCTGTTATACACTCTTTACGCATTTTACATTCCTTGCATTTGATTTTTTTACAGTTTTACACTTTTTAAACTCTTTACACTTTTTACATTTTCTACACTTTTTACACCTTTTACACTTCTTACACTTTTTACAGTTTTACACTTTTTACGTTCTTTACACTTTTTACACTTTTTGCATTTTTTACACTTTACTTTAATTTTAAAATTTTTACACTTTTTCACTCTCTACACTTTTTACACTCTTTACATTTTTAAATTATTACAGTTTTGCACATCTTACACTTTTAACAGCTTTAATTTTTTACATTTTTTAAAACTTTTATTATCTTTGGTCTAATTGTACTTTTCTTTTTGTGAAATTTTTGCACTTTTCTCACTTTTTTCTCTCTTTACATTTTCAAATTTTTAATTATTTTACACGTTTTACTTTCTTTTACATTTTTTACACTGTTTACACTTTTGAAATTTTTTTTCACTTTTAACACTCTTTACGTTTTTTACAGTTACACACTTTTTACACTCTACAATTTTTACACTTTTCACAATCTTTACACTTTTTGCATTTCTTACACTTTCTACAATTTTACTCTTTTAACACTTTTTACACAATTTACAGTTTTTAGATTCTTTACATTTAAATTTTTTTTTCAGTTACACACATTTTACACTGTTTATATTTTTTACACTTTTTACATTTTTACACTTCTTACACCTTATACACTTTTTATATTTTTATATTTTCCCTTTTACACTTTTTACACTCTTTACAGTTTTCCACTTTTTACGTTCTTTACACTGTTTACACTTTTTGCATTTTGTACACTTTTTACACTTTTTACACTTAAAACACTTTTTACACTCTTTTCACTTTTAAATTTTTACACTTTTTACACTCTTTACATTTTTAAATTTTAACAGTTTTTCAATTCTCCTTTTTTTTAATTTTTGTTTTCTTTTGTCTAATTGTACTTTCCTTTTTGTGATTTTTTTCTTATTTTTCTTTCATTTATTTCTTTGTCTGTCTCATATTTTCCAAAACTTTAAAAAAAGTTTTGTCTCTAAGTTGTTTCCTTTTTATCGAATGTGTCTCTTAGTTTTGCCAGAATTTTATCTCAATTGTCTTGATTCTGTTTCATTTGAGTTGATTTTTTTTTTTAAATTTCATCAATAAGGATTTCTTATTCATTTGTCTTATTTTTATCTCTTTGTCTAAATATTGTCTCACTTTCGTTTTTTTTCACCTTTTTTGTCCTATCCTCAATTTTTTAAATTTTAATTTCTAAAATTTTCAGTTTTCCAATTCGGATATGTTCACTTAAAAAATATTTAACAAGAACTTCAATTGAAGCACACCAGCTGATATTATCATTCACCCGTCTGATCTGATACTTTCATTGAGTGCAGCTTAATGCTACTTAGCGGAATTAAGTCATGTATTATGGCTTGCACCAGCTCAACACAACAATGGCAGAACAACATACATTTGCCGGTGTACCTGAATGGAAGCAGGTTTAAAATTCGCACACATCAGCCAGCCAGACTCGCAAAAAAGCGCAACGCAACGTCTCCACCAAGTTCAGATGTCAAGTTGAACCACCCGACGCCCGTCGATCGAATCGACGCACTTCGACGAGCCACGTCTGGTACCTATTGGAGGTCCAAAAAACCTGCTCAACGCCACAAAATAACACACACACATGCCCTATGGATGGGACCCAACAACAAATGTAAATATTGAGGGGTTGGTCGTTTTGTTCGATTGTTGGAACAAAATGCTACCAACCTATAACTTGTTCATTCGCGATACCTCGTAGTCCGGATCCGGATTTCGAAATGTGTTCATAAATAAATATGAATAATACCGGGGCGGCAAGTATAATGTTGTCTCAATGGGCCCCGCTTCTCATTGTTCCAGATGACCTTTTGGTGAAATACATCTCCTATGCATGAAAAGAACATATTTAGTACTTACACGTTTTGTATGTATGTATGTATGTAGATAATCCACCATGGGTGCACGGATTCACCGCAGTTTCGCCAACGTATGCGCTAAATTGCATTCTTTAGATTATAAGTTCGGCCAATCTTCAATGCAAATTAGCACATACCCGACACCATGGCTTCGTGTGAACTGTCATGTAATGAATGAATTACGTGTATGTGTATGTCTTATTTGTAGAACGAGCAAACAGTTTCGCAACCGTATAAAATTCATAACATTCTCAGTGTTATGAATCTTCGACAGGTATTCCGCATGCGTGTAGATACCTGCCCAGCTGGCAACTGATTGACCGTTCTTATATAATATAATCAATAAATGAAATAGATATACAACAGAATAATCTCACCTTTATACCCAACTTACCTCAAGACACACTAAGCTTACCTTTAGCTGTAACCGACCTTAATCAGTATAATAACCATATTTATTTCCATCTGATCTAAAATGAACAATTTTTAAAGTATTAAAAAATTGCTATGCAAAATATTTGAAAAAAAATATCGAAAATGATAGATTCATTTTAAGTACAAAAAAGAAAGAACAGTAAACATGACCACGTCTTACTAATAATTATTCAAGGAAATTGTATTGTTAAAATAAATGAATAAAAAAATTGTTATAATAAATGTTGACATTATGTTGCCGATGTACATGCTGCAGGAAATAAACAATTAAATTACATGGAATTCAGACGATAGTTGCGATATAAATAAATAGTAAACAGTGAGATTCGAGGAACGAGAATCTGCACAATTTTTTAGTATACTAATAACTGAAACTATAAATTCCATGAATATCTGAAAATAAAATAATCCGGTGCTGAGGTGAATATTTCAGGTCCAAGTCGATAGCTGTAAATTGAATAAATCACTATTTCATCATGGAAAATTTTAAAAAAAAATCCAACAACAAGCCATACAAAACCATGAGCGGTTCGAACTCACATCGGGGGGACTCAAATTGTCCTCCCACTTTGTTTGAAAAATGAAGATCCTTATCGATGTTCCTAAAATATATGTGTAGACTCGAATTGATTGTTAAAATAGTATACTGAAGAAAATTGTATTTGGGATGGTTCTAAGAAAATTATACATGTATGTATGTATGTATGGTAGCCACCTTGGGTGCATACTCATGCGCTCAATCTATTTGTTTGATGCCCTGATGCATCCCCCCAATCCCATGAAAACGACAATGATATACAGTGCAATTGATAAATACAATAAATAATGATTATAATGAGTAATAATAAAAGATGAATGATAAGCATAGAAAATAATAATAAGTTATAATTAAAAATGATAAAAACATACTATAATAAAAAAAAATACAGTAAAACTAAGAATAAATAATCATAACAGTGACGTAAAGCACACTAAAATTTGATTAAATATTCAAGATGTCACCAGATAGCCTGTAAGAAGTTATAATATTAGTTGAATTCGAAGTATGATCACGCACAAACATTCAATAGAGTATGATATACCGGGTCAGCTAGAAACATATTAAAAATTGTAATACAAGCTTAATAATTAATTATTTTGTTGATCAAGGAAACACTTCAATAAGTAAATGGATTTATGGATCTATAAATGTTTATGATTAAACTTCAATTTAGAAGATAACTTTATTTGAAAAATAACTAAAAGGTAAAGTGTAAATAAATGGATTCAATCAAACTATTACAGCGCAAACAAAAAGAAACAAATCCTTTTGAATAAACAACCATTCATCAAGTTTCCTTTATCAAAAAAAATATATATTAAAACATCAATTGTATAAACATAATAATAAATATAAGTGCACAATATAATCTCCAATTTTCAAAATTGTCATTTTGCTTCAATGCATAAACCAACACTCAACTAAACTAAATAGCATTATATTTATTCTCCTTGCTTGATTTGAAATGATCATGCTGAAAATCTGCCAAAATATAGAAATGTAGGTTAGTTTCTCATTGTCTATCAATATTTTTGAGGGAATATCATGAATTAAATCAGAAAAAAATCAAGCAGGATGTTGGAGATTTTATCATTATTCCATCTTCATCACCTGAAATGAATGCTTAATTTTATAACATAGATTGTTTTAATGCTCGTGCGAATATAAATGATTGAATGTTTTTGATGTCGCCATTTTCTAATCTTTACTTTTTTTTTATTGTGGGATATAAATAATTACTTCAGTTCAAACTAGTTTCTAGAGATGATCCAAAATTTTTGTTTAGGATGGGAAACTAACAAATAAATAGCAAAATAAAAATAAAAAATGTATGGTGATAAGTAAATATAATCAAAACAATTAAAAAAACCCACAACTATGAACTTTTCTGAAAAATAAAAATATAAAAATTATAATTATAAAAAAAATGCTTGATTACATTGAACGCCACTTATTGATAACCTTTTTGGTTGTTTAGTAAAAAAAAAAAAAGTTTATTAAAGTCGAGGCTCTAAATCTCATGGTCTATTTTCAAAATGATGTGTTAATATGCTACCTCCTATGCTCCTAGATTTCTATCTTTGAGGCCTTATCCAATATCAGTGTCGATGAAAATTTAGTTTCAACAACAACAGAAAGAAAAATATTTCAATAAAGTATTTGAGAAAAAAAAAAGGTTTTCAAACAATGTTTTATACAGGTAATAAAGTTTGCCTATTAATTCTTATTATGTTATTCAATATTATATTTCTTCGCACAAACATGCACCAATTGAACCGCCATGTGAAAAAAACTTAATTTCGAACAATTTTTTTTTTAATTTAAAGTTTTTCAAGCTGCAAATTTCAAAAACATCAAAGGAAACTTGACCGGCAGAATTAATCGAGCTTTCATATGTTGTTACCCTAGCCGATACTCTCTTTATTTAACTTGTACATTGTATCCGTTAAGTGTTCATAAAAAGCTTAACTTTACCATCCTGAACATTTACAGAAAGTGTTGAGTATGATTAGTAAGTTTTAGACTCATTAATAGAACTCTACCATTCTCTAATAAAGTTTCAAAAAAAAAAAAAAAAAAAAAAAAAAAAACTACCAAACTACTTCGATAGAATCGCGTCATTTTTCGTTGTTAAACAACTAAATCAAACAAAGAACTACAAATATTTCATGCGAGAGGTTTCATAATACGACGAAACTTGAATATATTGAAATTCAATCCATTCTTACTTTCAAATTAAAAAAAAAAGAAGATAAACAAGCAGATTAAACCACTATATCAATTTTAATCTACAGTGTAGCACAATTTTAAATCGGATCTATGAAGAATGCGCCGACGAAAAACCAAGATCAATCCAGAAGGGTTAAAACTTTTTTGGACCGCTCAGGTTCAAGTTTGTTGGCACTGCTCCTTTTCACAATTTGGCAGCATGCATCGTTCAATTTACATAAAGAGAAATCACTTACCTGCCTTTTTAGTCTTACAACCTAGATCAGCTGGCACGTCCTCCGTCCTCCGTCCGTCCGTCCCTCTACCTAAACTCAAAAGAATATACCCACATTTAGTATTCCAATAGTCGCTCAAGTCCTCAAATTTATAATAATTTGAATTTGTTTTCATTAAGATTCCAACAAGATAATTGGTTTGGCGAAAGACACTATTTTTCAAAGATGGTAAATATATATGTAGCTTCTCATATACTTTCGTTTGTTTATCTAATATTTATATATGTATACATAATGTTGAATAACACTTTTTCAATGGCATTTTAATAGTAAAGTGTATTTAAAGTTCAACTTATCATAATAGTTATGCTCTTGGTAAAAAAACTACAAAAATAAAGATGATTGCCAGTCTTTACTATCTCCACTATCTCTTCAAAAATGTTTACGAGTGGAAGATCCCATGCAGCAAAAAAAAATTCATTTATTTTACACGGAAAGAATAAATCGGTGAAAATCAGTAAAAAAAAAAAAAAGTAACTTAATTATGTATTTGTTAATTATTTTGCCGTTAAGATTAACCAGTCACCATACTTTATAATAGTTATTTTCTATCAAATTTTCCGCTATTCCTTAAATGGAATTTTGTCAAATCTTCTCAATTACCATGAGTAATTAATATTTTTCATCTTACCAAGTTTTTGTTTCACAATTGTGCGTATATTTAGGAAATATTTTTTTACTGTGTGTTTTTCTTTCTTACCTGGAGAGGTTTTGCTTCAAAGGATGATTAAATTTTTCACCGCATTTCTCAGTCGAGCGAGGCCAAATTAAAATAGGAATTACTTACCAATAAACACATTCTTTGAAAAGACAAAACCATAAGGGCTAACCAAATTGTTTTCCGCATCCACTTTACACTTTTTAACCCACTGAGGCTCACATTTCACAGTTGAAATTGAAAAAGATTACCACTAAAACACTTTTCCTTTGTACCTAGCAGTGCTGCCCTCAATTATTTCTCTATTTAGTACTTACACGTTTTGGCCCCATAATAATGTAACGCGCATTGAGACGAACGACGATTATTCTGGCTGAGTAAATTTCAGCAAAATTGCTTGCTGGTGCAAAAATAAAATAAAGTTCACTACTAGAAAGATGTGAATGTGCTCCTAGGAGACGAACCTTGAATGTTGAACTGATTGAGTAAAAGGTTTACAAATGATTTTTAAACATGACAGAAGTATAACTGAGATGGAAGAAAAATGTGACAACTGTCATCGGATGGAGAATAACTCTTGCAAGTTGCAACTGTAATTAAGAAAATTGTTTACAGTAGAAAACAACTGCTGAACTCTGGTAATTTGTCGTTCGCCAGTTTGTAACTGATCAACGAAAGTGTAATTTCAAAACTCTCAGAAAAGGTAGCGAGAACTAATTTTGGAAATGTAAAGAATTTTGTGAATAATTTCAAAATTCATATAAAAAAATCAAAGCCATCAGAACAAAGAAAAATATCAAATAAAAGTTTTTCACAATGTTTTCTAAAACTGATAAAATACACATATTAAGCAAAAGCACAAAAATACAACAAAAATATTAATAATACAAAAGGCTCGATGATGCCAAACTTATCATAAACGCCAAATATGATTAAGCCTTCAACATTTAATGAAAATTGTTCTAATATGTGTTGTGAGCCTGAATAATTCTACTGAATCGAAGCAATCGAAAGATTTCCTTTAATTCAACCACGGTAACCATGTGGTTGTACTAAAGGGAATCTTTCGATTGCTTCGATTCAATGAAAATTGTTAAAATAACTAAAAGTATCATGAATGGTAGAAAAAATAATAATTAAACTAAAAAAAACAACATGAAAGGGTTAAGCAAAAAAAAAAAAGTATAAAACGTATAAATGATGGAATACCTCAATTGACAAAACCTACACAACTAAAAAAGTTGATAAAACTGTTGAATTACAAATAGTAATATAGTTGTAAACATTTTTGAAAGTTTCTAAATTTATCCGAATGTAATTATTTTTAACATAACTTAAATGACCAAACTGCGAATTGACAAGACTGCGAAAAACGAAAAAAAAAAAAATACCAAATTCTCCGAACTGTCAATGTCGAAATTGACAAAAATGACAAAAAAGAACAAAAATGACAAAAAGTACAAAAATAACAAAAATGACAAAAACTGTCCGAGATATACAAAATGTCCCAGTTAACAATGCTTTTTAAATTGACAAAAAATGAACTGGTTATTTCAAGTTTTAAATTTAAAAAATTATCTGAATGTCATATGCAAAACAAGTGGACATTTACGCAATTAAACCGATCAATCAAAAGATTTGACGTTTGAGTTGAAAATACCTGAGGCATAAATCAAACAAAATTATACAAAAAACTACATATAAAAACAGATGAAAATAATAAATACGGACACAATTAACACAAAAATGAAATAAGAGAAATAAAAATAAGGAAATATTGAACGAAAAATATGTGGCAAAAATGAGACCAATGTGAAATTATTGAAAATGGAACCAAAATGGAATTGAAAAAGCAAAAATGGAAAAAAAGAATAACACATAATTTAGACCAATATGCAAAATAAAAAAAAAAATGAAAAAAAGAAACAAAATGACACACATCTGTAATGAGCGGGACAAAAAATTGAATAAAAAAACGAACGACAAAAAACAACTAAGACAAAATCAGACTTCATTATTGAGACTAAAATAAAACAAAATTGAGACAAAAAATTTCAAAACGAAGAAAAAAGAAAAGAAATATTGAAAAAACAAGCAAATGCAATAAAATAAGAGACAACAATATAAAAATGACAATAAAGAATAAATTTAAATAAAAATATATAAGACAAAAGTATTCAAAAAAAAAAAAATTAAAGTAAAAAAGGTAAAGAAAGAAAATAACGGAAAAAGTGGGTTGAAAATGAAAAATAGAAGACAATAATTAAGAAAATTAAGAACATGATATCGGTGGAAATTGTTAGAAAATGATGCAAAAATGAGGCAGAAAGAGCGATAAAATGAGACTGAAATAATTAAAAAAAAAAACAAGTAGAAAATGAGACATTGTGGTTAACGATTAACGAAAAATTAAAAAGAACTTTAAACAATGGGTAAAAACAGTAAACCAAAAATCGACGAACAATAGAAAGAATGGAAGCAAAAAACTGTCGAAATGGACAATTAAATATTAACGAAAAATTTAATTGCAAGAAAATGGATAGAATTGTCGAAATTGACATTCAAATTGTCATACTTGATGAAATTGAAAAGCTGTAAAGAATGTAAATAAAATAACAAAACTAAGATTAGAATAAAAAAAATACAGAAAAATATTAAAGCGAAGAGAAGAATTCTTTAACTTGAATGACAAAAATGACGATAATAATAAAAATGACAAAAATAATAAAAATACGAAAATTGACAAAAATGACAAATTTGACAAAAATTACAAAAATGACAAAAATGACAAAAATGACAAAAATGACAAAAATGACAAAAATGACAAAAATGACAAAAATGACAAAAATGACAAAAATGAAAAAAATGACACAAATGACAAAAATGACAAATGAAAAAAATTACAAAAATTACAAAAATTACAAAAAAAAAACAAAAATGACAAAAAATGACAAAAATGACAAAAATTACAAAAAATTTTGTCATTTTTGTCATTTTTGTCATTTTTGTCACTTTTGTCACTTTTGTCACTTTTGTCACTTTTGTCATTTTTGTCGTTTTAGTCGTTAAAGTCATTTCAGTCATTTTCGTCATTTTTGTCATTTTTGTCATTTTTGTAATTTTTGTCATTTTTTGTCATTTTTGTCATTTTTATCATTTTTGTCATTTTTTGTCATTTTTGTCATTTTTGTCATTTTTGTCATTTTTGTCATTTTTGTCATTTTTGTCATTTTTGTCATTTTTGTCATTTTTGTCATTTTTGTCATTTTTGTCATTTTTGTCATTTTTGTCATTTTTGTCATTTTTGTCATTTTTGTCATTTTTGTCATTTTTATCATTTTTGTCATTTTTGTCATTTTTGTCATTTTTGTCATTTTTGTCATTTTTGTCATTTTTGTCATTTTTTATAATTTTTGTCATTTTTGTCATTTTTGTCATTTTTGTCATTTTTGTCATTTTTGTCATTTTTGTCATTTTTGTCATTTTTGTCATTTTTGTCATTTTTGTCATTTTTGTCATTTTTGTCATTTTTGTCATTTTTGTCATTTTTGTCATTTTTTATAACTTTTGTCATTTTTGTCTTTTTTGTTATTTTTGCCTTTTTTAGTCATTTTTGTTAATTTTTTCATTTTTGTCATTTTTGTCATTTATGTTATTTTTGTCATTTTTGTCATTTTTGTAATTTTTGTAATTTTTGTAATTTTTGTAATTTTTGTAATTTTTGTAATTTTTTTAATTTTTGTCATTTTTGTAATTTTTGTCATTTTTGTCATTTTTGTCATTTTTGTCATTTTTGTCATTTTTGCCATTTTTGTCATTTTTGTAATTTTTGTAATTTTTGTCATTTTTGTCATTTTTGTCATTTTTGTCATTTTTGTCATTTTTGTCATTTTTGTCATTTTTGTCATTTTTGTCATTTTTGTCATTTTTGTCATTTTTGTCATTTTTGTCATTTTTGTCATTTTTGTCATTTTTGTCATTTTTGTCATTTTTGTCATTTTTGTGATTTTTGTCATTTTTATCATTTTTGTCATTTTTGTCATTTTTGTCATTTTTGTCATTTTTGTCATTTTTGTCATTTTTGTCTCTTTTGTCATTTTTGTCATTTTTGTCATTTTTGTCATTTTTGTCATTTTTATCATTTTTGTCATTTTTGTCACTTTTGACATTCGTGTTATAGTTGTCAATTTTGTATTTTCTGTTATTTTTGTCATTTTTGTCATGTCACAAAATTGAAAAAATTTACAAAAACGTCATTTTTGTCATTTTTGTCATTTTTTTCATTTTTTTCATTTTTTTCATTTTTGTCATTTTTGTCATTTTTGTCATTTTTGTCATTTTTGTCATTTTTGTCATTTTTGTCATTTATGTCATTTTTGTCATTTTTGTCATTTTTGTCATTTTTGTCATTTTTGTCATTTTTGTCATTTTTGTCATTTTAGACATTTTTGTTATTTTTGTCATTTTTGTCATTTTTGTCATTTTTGTCATTTTTGTCATTTTCTGTCATTTTTTGTAATTATTGTCATTTTTGTCATTTTTGTCATTTTTGTCATTTTTGTCATTTTTGTCATTTTTGTCATTTTTGTCATTTTTGTCATTTTTGTCATTTTTGTCATTTTTGTCATTTTTGTCATTTTTTGTCATTTTTGTCATTTTTGTCATTTTTGTCATTTTTGTCATTTTTGTCATTTTTGTCATTTTTGTCATTTTTGTCATTTTTGTCATTTTTGTCATTTTTGTCATTTTAGACATTTTTGTAATTTTTGTCATTTTTGTCATTTTCTGTCATTTTTTGTAATTATTGTAAATATTGTCATTTTCTGTCATTTTTTGTAATTATTGTAAATTTTGTCATTTTTGTAAATTTTGTCAATTTTGTCTTTTTTGTCAATTTTGTCATTTTTGTCATTTTTGTCATTTTTGTCATTTTTGTCATTTTTGACATTTTTGTCATTTTTGTTATTTTTGTCATTTTTGTCATTTTTGTCATTTTTGTCATTTTTGTCATTTTTGTCATTTTTGTCATTTTTGTCATTTTTGTCATTTTTGTCATTTTTGTCATTTTTGTCATTTTTGTCATTTTTTCATTTTTGTGATTTTTGTGATTTTTGTCATTTTTATCATTTTTGTCATTTTTGTCATTTTTGTCATTTTTGTCATTTTTGTCTCTTTTGTCATTTTTGTCATTTTTGTCATTTTTGTCATTTTTGTCATTTTTATCATTTTTGTCATTTTTGTCACTTTTGACATTCGTGTTATAGTTGTCAATTTTGTAGTTTCTGTTATTTTTGTCATTTTTGTCATGTCACAAAATTGAAAAAATTTACAAAAACGTAAAAAATGAAAAAAAAAATGACAAAAATGGCAAAAAATGACAAAGTTGAAAAAAAAAAAAATTTTCAATTTTATAAATTATACAATTTTTTCATTTCGGTAATTTTCAACAATTTTTTTCAATTTTGTCATTTTGTAATTGTTTAATTTTTTTTCAATTTTGTCATTTTTTAATTTTTGTCTGTTTTCTCATTTTTTGTCATTTTTATCATATTTGTAAAAAAAAAAAATGAATGCGACAAAAATTGTCTATCAGCTTTGTCATTTTTGTTTATTTTGAAAATCTCGTAAATTTTGTAATTTTTTTTAGTTTTTGCCAATTCTGTCAATTTTGTTAACTATCCTAATGTTGTAATTTTTGATTGTTTAAGGTTACTCAGGACAAACGTTAAATTATACGGAACTCATGGTTTCGCATCCTTTTTTTTAAATTGTTTTCTAAATTTTTATATGTATCTGTTTTAAGTTAAAGTTATCTTATGTTGTGATTCCCAAAATAGTAAATTGAATTTATACTTGTTTTAAAATTTTTCATAGAAACGGAATCTTGCAGAATATTTCAGGATCCAGTCATTCAAAAATCACAATTTATTTGCAATTAATGTTACATATATGAAATTTATGACTATTTTCAGATTCTTTTATTCTTTTAATAATTTCAAATTTCTATTTTTTTTTTAAATTCATTCTGTATCTACTGCGAATGAAATTCTTTAGTCATAATTTGAAAATCTGTCATTTGTTTATTATTTTGTGTCAAATGTATTCATATTTAATTTACATTTTGTAAGAATGTTTTCAATCCATTGTCATGTGTATTTAATCGGGTTTATTTTATATTGTTTCGTAAATTTTTTCAAAAAAAAAAACAATAATTCGAGAAAAGTACATAATTAGTTTCACATGAACAAGTCATGTCAATAAACTATAACTAGCTGATAATAATTAAAATTGACGAATTTTTCATACTTTAGTCGATTTTTTATCGTAAACAGAAAAAAACAATAGGATTTGTTTGAGTTTTGTATTGTTATGTTCTCACATATTTCTTCCATAAGATACTTTATCTTCAATAAATTCATGAGAAGAAATTTTTGAATCCATTCAAAATAACCATTATAAGGAAAAGGATTGTTCCAGAATCTCTTAAAAACAAGGACCTAGATAAGTGAGAAACCTCTTTAAGCGAGAAAAAAAGCTCAGTCCCCTGGGCTCTCGCTTATCCAGGTTTGACTGTATATGGAACCAAAATCGAACAAAAATGAAACAGATATAAGACTAAAACACATAAAAAGAGACAAAAATAAGACAAACATGAGACGAAATGAAGACAATGACGAGACAAAATTTCCGTTTGTAAATTGTTGAATGGACGGAATTGACAAATTGTAAAAGTAGTAAAAATTGAGAAAATTTTAGAACAATTTGTGTCAATTTTAGCAGGTCTGTTCTTTTTGTAATCCTAGTCAATTTTGACTTTTTTGATCTTCTTTGTCATTTTTGTTATTCTGTCATTTTTTTCAGACAAAATAAAATGATAAAATGTCAAAAATGACAAAAATTTGATCAAGATTTCAAATTACTATCAATTGATATTTATCAATTATACACATTTACTTACAAAGATCGACGCTGTTCCGATATTGGCACATTCAAAAGAAAGATGTCAATTAAAAAGTAAAACACCTCGTCTCATCACATTTCTTCCGATCTGTTCCGAAGTCAGGCTTTAAATGTTGGAAGTAGTTTGTTCACCAAGTTGCTTTACCAATAAGGCAAATAATGATGATGTTGACAAAATCTGTCATATCCCGCTGCCACTGTCGGTCGTCGCTCGCTTTTCTACGGTATGCCGCCTATGTGTTAATTAGTCGTTGACTATTGACAGAACTGATGAACACCTTGGCGTGACATCGAGTCTAGTGACGTTTGTCTATGACATTTGCAATTGGGGTAGATCCATTAGTTATTGGGTTTGTTTTTGACAATGTTCAATGTAACCAAAACTCAAAATTTAAGTATTTTGTAATTTTGTTAACTTTGATAAAATTTACAATTTTTTCTAATTTTTACAATTGATTTAATTTAACCTTGCCAGTTCATTGTACTGGCAAACCAGTTCATTGTACTGCCTTCGATGGAATTTTTGGAACCTAAAAAAACAAACAAACAAACAATCGCACTCGATTATGTCATTCCGTCAACTCGGAAGAACCATTTTCAATAATTGCTGAAGCCGATTTTGGGAATGAATTAATTATTCTCGATTGAATGAGGACTGCCCACGCTTAGGTGATAAAACTGGCACAGCACTATGTAAACAAACGTTTGTTGGCTCCGCGAAATAAAGTGACTGACTTAACAATGACATTGACACTTGAAGCGAGAGAGAAAGACCGTCGATTGTCGATCGTTTTTTTATGAAATAATTTGCGAGCCCCATTCGGAAATGGCGCTGAATTCCATCCGAATGTGGGATGAATGATATTCAAAACACAACATGCCTGTCCTGTGTGATGTGGAATTCATTCTCGTGTGTGGTCGAGCGAACCGGTTTTTTTTTCTTCGTTTATTTTCAGGTATTGTTACTTTTTTGTCTCGGCTTTTTTTTTGGTTCTGCATGTTTTCCTCACGCTTTTTCGGAACTGACCTTGCGTATCAAATGTTGTCTGTGATGTTTATTGACAGGTTTGGCAGATTTATTCATCTCTTTGCATGTTAGATTTCTGTTAAAAAGAACTCTGAAAATAAACTTGATTTATGTGATATAGTTTCTTTTTACAGGCTACTGAATTGAAATTTCATTAAGGTAATTAAATGAGAACACTCAATTTTAGAATTCAGATCTCACTGAATTTTAGAAATTTTTTTTGAGGGTTAAAAATTCAGGGTTTGAAATTTAAATATCGATACCTACTCAAAATTGAGAATTAAACGTGCAGCCTACAGATTCGATCATCAGAAATCACAATCAAGCTTCACCACGGTCTTAATCTTTTTACAATCTGTAAGTATGAGGAATAAAATTTGGGTCACCTTTCGGTTCGAATTCTGCCGACCAACTGTGCCAACAAATAACAACGCTATTTCAGCGTTCAGCACCTATAGCAAGTTTTTGCTTAACTAAATTTTTGATAACGAATACAGAGTAGCTCGAATCTCTGAGCGTCAGGTCGCTGAGAAAAATTAAGCTGAGCTTGAGTCTCTGAGAGAGTCTCTCTCAAGTATTTACGCGTCGATGCAATGCAAAAGAAAGTATCGAGAAATGAAACTTAAAAGCTTATTTTGCTCGCCGGCCGGCGCGTCAACATACACGGTAAGATGGAACTACTTTATTCTACTCTTCGCCTACTATTTAGAATAAAAATGAAACGTAATTCAACATTATCTAATTGGTTTTTCATCGGAGAATTTAAAGTTTGTGATATTTAATTCAATTACCTTACGTCAAATTCAAATCCCTGAGCTTGGATTTAGAAATGGATGTACGATTTCTAAATCTAAATTCCAGATCAGAATTATTATGACGAGCCAACAAGTGAAAATCATATCAAAACCTTGAATCATTGGGTTTTAATCTGCATTCATCATTTCAATTGCCGGCTAGTGAATCTGAATTTAAATATGAAATTCAAATGAAGAATCTTATTTTAATTTTTCTAAATTCTAGATCGGGTTTAAACCCTCAAAACTATTCCATAGATAGAAATTATCATAGAAAATAGACAAATAGACCTTCATTACCGTGCTTTAATAATTTTGATACAGTTTTACCAGTTATTTTTACGACTTGTTCTAGAAAAAAAATTATTGTAATTTATGAAATTTAACATTTTTGACAAAATTTTTGATAAAAAATAATTTAGGTCAAAATTTTTGAAGTTATTATTTATTTTTGAAGGAATATTAATAAATATCAGCTTTAAAATGGTAAATTTGACTGAATCAAAGCAATCGAAACATTCTTTTTAATTCAACCACGGTAAATGAAAAGTTTATATGCCAGTATTTCGATAGCAACTTACTACCTTCTTCAGTGAGCGTTTTCGATTCTAGGGTAGAATTGAATTTCTTAGATCTTCTTGCCAAGGTTGCCGAAATCATAGAAAAATCTGTAATTTCACAAAATTTTGAGCAAATTTTCATCACAGAATCTGTGTCACAGAACACAGAATTTTGAAAAATTCACAGATTTCACAAAATTTTTGTATTTTGAAAGGATTTTGAAATTATTATTTTTTTGGCTAACATAAAATTTAGATTTTAACTTTGTAATTCACTAAAGTATGATAGAATTGGTAATTTTAAATGATTTTACCCTACTTCATTGTATAAAAGACCCAATTTATCATGAATCTTTAATAAAATTAAAGGAAATAGCGTCACAGAAACCATCACAGAATTTTTGGATAAAATCACAAAATGTCAGAATTTTTTTTTCAAAAACACAGAATTTTTTTCGGCAACCTCGTTTTTTGCTCGTGTATTTTGTTCGCTAATGTCTAAAAATTTTTTTTAGACTTCTCTATCCTTTTTTTTCCTGAATAGGGCGTTCGATAGGGGATAGTCTCCTCTATAATGTGATAAATTTTCAGCGCTGCTGAATTTTTTTCTTGAAATTGTTCTTGAAAAAAGAACCGTGCAATGAGAATCAAAACTCACTTTTTTTAACAACTAAATTGAAGGTACATATTCTGTTTGCAAAGACGAATTACATGTTGGTTAAAATTCTCCTTTAATACACAAAATTAAAAAGAATGTTTTTTTTTGGTTTTTACTTTTATTTAAAATTTGATTTACAGGCTTATAATTTCTTAAGTGTTTTTTTTCAAATCAACAGTTAATTTCCTTAAAATTTGACGGAATCTGATTTGAAATCACTGAAAAACTACTCACACAGAGATTAGATTGATTGATACTTAAATTTACAAAAAAAAACGTTGCCTAAAAAAAATTTATTCGACGCGAAGGCGAAACGCCGAAACCATCAAAGACAATGTTCGATTCGAGTTTTATCAGAAACCACGTGGATTTCAAATGAATGATTCTGATCCAAGATTGAAAACCAAGCAGCCGATGACTGTTTTCAAATCCTGATCACGGTTTGATCATGTTTTTTTTTTTTATAAAATCATGTTCAGTAGGGTTCAAATCAGCTCACCAATTGTGGGGAATAAATTTGCTTACTAAGCAATTGCATGATTTGTTTTGATTTTTTTCTGGCGAGTTGCTAGATGGTGAGCATGATTAAGTTTCCGAAGTGATCAAAATGTATTGATTGAATCCGATCGAAGATTTAAATTTGAGCGATTTTTTCTAAAATGATTTGATTTTTTATTTTAATTTTTAATTGAAATTTGATTAAAATTTAATTTATTTTTTGAACTATCTTTATACGACAAACAATTAAAATCAAAATTAAAAAATTGAAATGAAAAATCTAGAATATCTACACTCATGTTTATTAATCGAAAATCTTTTGTCTTTTGATATTAAATTAAAAGTAAAACGAATGAAACTTTCTAAAGCATTTACCGAATGATTCAACAACTATACTGCACAGACTTTAAAAAGCAGCAAACTGATGTGGTCGCAGCTTAGCATTGCCAGACTACAGTATGTCAAAAGCATGGGAAAGAAAAAAAATCTCCCAATACCGGCGATCGCTATTTATTTACCTTTGTTCCTGTAGGGACGAGATGAAGGATATGAAGAAAGGAAATCAAATTTAATTAAAAATAAATTAAAATAATAGTTGTATTCGGCAACACTGAAGATAAATAAAATAAAATAAATTTCATTGGCATCGTTTGCTATTTTGGCAACACTAGGCAAACAAACAAAACAAAGTCAGTCATTGATCTATTCTTGTGAGCGACAGACGTGTTTAAGTGAATCTCTGAATTGAGATTCGTAAAATCACGACAGTTCCCAACTCTGAATTTGTATCAAATCTATTATCACTTTGATACAAAATTTTATATCATTCGATTGGATATAATAACATAATCTTTACTTAACACTGATTCATCCAAAAATAGAATTTCAGATGGTCATTAAGAGTAGAGTGTAGCATTATAATAAAGTATTTGTGCTTGTTTAATTTTGAGTGTGTTTGGGTTCATTCGAATCAGAATTCAGTGTTTAGAATTAAGAGTGTGGAATGTCAAACACGCACAAACAGGAAAGTAAACGAAAACAAAACAACATCGTGGCCAGAAATGTTTAAAAATTGTACGGCAAAATTCGTTTTGGCTCCATTTTCATGCCATCCAAAAGCTGTTGCCCGTAAAGGATCGGAGCACTCCGCTTCAGCTGATTGCAGGTGAGCGAATATAAGTCGGTTACCACAAATCGGACGTTAATTCTTCCTTACTCCCAGGCAACGGTAGAATTGAATATCCTGCCACGGCGGGTCATGGCCAAACCAAACAAAGCGGAAGGTAGAACCAGCTTGCCGATACCGGCGGCCCCATTTGATGAGTGAAGAATTTGCGCTGCAGAAATTCTTGAGAAACAATGAACCAACGTTTGTTTTTCTATAGGGCCGTTGTTTGGGATCTGGAATCGTTTTTTTGCGAGCCGATCAGCCGTCGCATGGCCAAGCCGGAACAGATCCAGCCGGAACCAGACATCGGAGGTGATCCGGGTCATTGTCATGCACCCATGGAGCATTTCAGCCGTGAGGGGCTGCCAGATTCTGTGATACCTCTGAAAACCGAGCTGTGATACAAATGTTTGTGCTTTTGGGATGTTGTCTTTGTAAATTATGGTAGGAAAACGGGCCCGTGAGTAATAATGTTAAGTTAGCTTAGGTTTTTTTTTAATAAGTTGTAAGAGTAAACTGTGGTTGTATCTTCGAAGTTTTGGGTTTTAAGAGTTTTTGATTTGGGTATAAGTGAGCCGTGCAGCACACACTGAAAGTCAGTGCTGCTTAACTTGTTTCAAGTGCAAAGAACGAGATCACCAATTTCTAAGCAGCAGAATCCGCATCAGCTACCAAACACTCCCTTACACACAAAATTTGTGGGCCTCCATTAGCAAAAATAGTCGGTTACATTCGATAAGCAATTAAGCTCGTTTTACTAACACGATAGCAAAAAGCTTATTTTGCTGATTTTTTTTGTAAAAACTAAGTTTGTTGGGCGCTTAATTTTATTTTGCGGCAACCGAATTTGTCGTTACATAATAAAACAGTGTTAATGAAATTTGACGCCGGCGGTGCCTTTGGTGACAAAATCTTGTCTACGAAATCTTCGCCGAACCGCAACTGAGAGCATACAGGTTAGAACCAATCTGGAAGCAGATACATTTTCCGATTTTGATGTGTAAAATTCTCTTTTTTTTATCAGGTTGCCGCTGCCAGTGGAGGAAAGATTCAATGTCAGAAAATGAATGGGGAAGTTGCGAAGACCACGCAAAATGGAACTTTCCATGGTTTCTGTTGACCGAAGAAGGAAAAATCCGCCGGAAGAAAATTATCATATTCATAGTATGAATCCAGGGCTGGAAAACAGAAAAAAATTAAAAAAAAAAACGCTAAAATGTCAAATCGGGCTGATTAAATTCCCGACCAGTGAGTGGGTAACAAATTTTGTTACTTAAAAGTGATCATAATAATTTTTTTTAAGTATTTAAGAAAGTTTCTCATTGAACAGATTTGTGCAGTCACTACACTGAGCATGTCTTATACATAAAACAATAGTTTTGTTAATTTTTTGTGGTTCCGGGATGATTGTTATCTTATACTCATTCCAACTCGTTTAAAAACCTGCTCAGTTTTTTTTGTCGAAAATTGTGTGTTGTGTGTTGTGAAATAAAGTGAAGTCCAAAGTAAAGTGCAATAAAGTTTCTGATAGTGAATTAATTCGTGTATTTTTTCACATCTTCTCATTCCTACCTGCGTATCCTGAGAAAAAAAATTGATTTGGAAATGTACAATTTTTTCTGGTCTTTTTCACCAGTTTTTGCGAAGAACGTAGCGGAATATTTCGGAGGCCTATTTTTCCCTTCATTGCTAAATATCTAGCTGGTCAAATTTGAGCAAAATTATGTTTAATTTCGGTAATAATTGACAAATTTTGAATATTTAGTCAATTTCATTAGTTTTGTCATTTCCTATATTGAGGTTTTTTGTTCATAAGTTACAAATTCAGCTGTTTTTGTCATTTTTATGATTTTGGCCATTTTTTGTCATTTTTAAAGTTTTGTTATTATTAACTTTCTTGCCAAGAGTCTTGTAAATTTAGTCTTTTTTGTAATTTTTTATCCAATTTTGATTCATTTTGATCGTTTATCATTTGTAAATCGTTGTCATTTTTTTTCTCCCATTCGACAAGTTTAATAGCTTTTAGCACAACCCTGGCTAATCCAAAAATAGTTGAGGAAGTGTTAGCATATCTCCACATAAAACGGTGATACGATCAAAATTTGTTCAATATCAACTTGACGTATTTCTTTAAATTTTGCATTTGAGAAACCTGAACACCCCTCATTTTGAAGGTGTGTGAGTGTAGAATGTTCCTCCTATTTTGATTTTGGAATTCACTCTTCAGTTGTCAAAATGCCGTCCAAGGAAGAAGAGCAGCGTATAAAAATTGGTGATGGGCGACGAAACCTACTTCAAAGCCGACTACAAGCAGCTTCCGGGACAGGATTTTTATACGGCAAAAGGGAGTGGGAAGGAAGCGGATATTTTCAAGCACATGAAACTGTCAAAGTTCGCGAAGAAATATCTGGTTTGGCAAGCCATCTGTACATGTGGCTTGAAAAGCAGCATTTTCATAGCTTCCGGGACTGTCAACCAAGGAATTTACGTGAAAGAGTGTTTGAATAAACGTCTGCTGCCTTTCCTGAAGAAAAACGGTTGTTCCGTACTGTTTTGGCCGGATTTGGCATCTTGCCATTACGGTTAAACGGCCATGCAGTGGTACGCCGCCAACAACGTGCAGGTGGTTCCCAAGGACAAGAACCCTCCCAACACACCAGAGCTCCGCCCAATTGAGAAATACTGGGCTATTGTCAAGCGGAACCTAAAGAAGACCAAAAAACTGCTAAAGACGAGCAGCACTTCAAGGCAAACTGGCTTTCTGCGGCGAAGAAGGTGGACAAGGTGGCTGTACAAAATCTGTTGGCACGGGTTTAGCGTAAGGCCCTGCAATTCGGATTTGGAAAAGCGGAAGCCTAACTGAATATTTTTCCTGAATTTTATACTAATTAAACTTAAAAAGAAATTTAATTTGATTTTTTAAATAAACGATTTCACCGATTTACACGCGTTTTCCTTTGACCAAATTTTGACGGCTTCCTAATTAATCCTATCAGAAGAGAAGTATCCTCCGTTTCTACATATGTATATATTAGACTGGCCCACAACAAAAAAAATCCACATATTCTACGCGGCACCCCCTAAATTTGTGCATTTAGGTGAAAAAATGACTTTCTGAAAGTTTCAGTTCATTTGGCAGAAGTACGAGCTGGCGCAAAGGACTTGAAATTTGTATGGAGATTTTCGGCAAAATGTATGAAAAATCGACATACTTTCACACTTGGTGTTCTAAAATATGTTACCAGTATGCTAGAAAGCTCAAAATTTCAGAAATTGTAGTTCAAACAATGAAAAACAAGTTTGTAGAAGATTGTGATGCGATACGAGTTGACTGTGATGAGTTATCCGCAATTTAATGTGGGTTTTTTCGCATTTCTTTGATATATCGTGAACGGAGTATGGGCTAATAATCGCACTAACTTGATCGCATCGTCACACAATAAGAATAACAAATAGAAAGTTTGTGACCTTTCTTTAAACTTTTTGCAGATATTTGTTATAAAATGAGCTACAACTTTGCCTAGGACACAAACATTCTATCTGTTATTCTCATTGTGTGGCAATGCGATCAAGTTAGTACTAATAATCCATCTAAATACACCGTTCACGACATATTGATGAAATACGAAAAAAATCACACATTCATTTGCAAATAACTCATCACAGTCAACTCGTATCACGTCACAGTCTTCTACAAACTTGTTCGCCATTGTTTGATCTACAATTACTGAAATTCTGAGCTTTCTAGCATACTGGTAACATATTTTAGAACACAAAGAGTGAAAGAATGTCGATTTTTCATACATTTTGCTGAAAATCTCCATACAAATTTCAAGTCCTTTGCGCCAGCTCGTGCCTCTTCCAAATGACCTGAAACTTTCAGAAAGTCATTTTTTCACTTAAATGCACCAATCTAGGGGGTGTCGCGTTGAAAAAAATGTTGTAAAAATCATCCCATACAAATTTGGGCCAGTCTAGTATATATGTATGTACGTTAAGGTGGTAGAGCCAGATGGGTCATGTCGAATCCCGCTAACCGACCATATACATTTTGTAAATTGGCTCAAAAAACTGACCAGTGCGCTTAAAATTTCGGTTTTTTTACCCTTAAAAATTTCCAAAGGGAATTCGTTAAATCATAAGGCATCAATGCCAAATGACTTAAAAATGCATAAACGCCGAGATCTGGTGTTATCTCGAAAAAAAATGTTTGCCCAAAAATCGGCTTTCTGGGACTTTTAACGGAAAACCGACTAAGTCCTATAAAGTTGATTTTCAATCAACAATTTTTTTCGAGATAAAACCAGTCCTCGATGTTTCATGCATTTCCAAGTCATTTGGCATAAAAAGTTTGAATTCCGAATTTCGTTTGGTGTCCCCCCTTCGGTGTTTTTTTTTTTAATTCTAGTAGTCGATTTTTTACATAACATTTTTATTTGAAAGAATGCCAGAATCCGAAGTTTTATGCATTTCAAGTCATTTGGCATCGAAATTAAAATTTTGTTTTTCCCAATTTCCTTTGGTCCCACCTTTGGTGATTTATGAAGGTAAAAAACCGAAACTTTGAGCGGTTAAACGATTGCTTTTTAATGTGTTTAAAAATATTGTTTAAAAAAAACATTTAAATTGTTTTAAAAAACCTTATATGAAAAGTCCGGATCGGCATTTTTGGTATCAGATAGATAGGATGGATAAGGCTGATGTCATGCTGAAACAACTAGCAACGCAACGCAACGCAACGTTCCAATAAGATTGCGTTGCATTGCATTGGTATGTCATGCTGGCTCGACCTGTCACTTTGAAATTCCCTACAAATCATCACTTCTCTACATCTGATAATGCTTTGAATCGTCTCCTTTCTTTCCGGAGCCATCAAAAACTCATCAAATCACGACCCGGATTGCAAGAATGCCGAAATTTGAACCGACAAAATTCCTTGTTTTTTTGCCGGAACTAAGAATTCATGAAAATTTTCTCGCCGATTAAGATAGTTTTTAGTTTATTATCACAAGTTCGGACAGATCTTCGTACTATTGTGCTTAAAACCCGGAATCACTGCTTCAAATCGAGAAAAAACAATGTTCCTATTGGATTTCCTACTAGTCGCGCTACTAAACACATTGGCATCAGATTGGTCGCGCTACACAAAGCGACCAGTATGACAGGTCTGCGCGATTTCCATGGAGATCAAATGAGAGCTGGTTAGTCGTGTGAACGTTGCGTTGTAGGTCGCGTTGCTAGTTGCTTCAGCATGACATCAGCTAACGCTAGTGATTTTATGCATGACTAGCTAACCCGGAAAATTTCGTTTTACCTTTTACTTAATATATCGTTGTTAAATGTTTAATTTTGTGACCTTTCACACTGTGATTCACGCGCTCGTGAATCAATTTTCATGAAAATCGTCATAAATAGTTCGAGTTGTGTTCCATTTCAAGTTGATCTCGATTGGGATCCCCCTTCCATCAAAAGTGAGAATCTCGAAACTATTATACAAACCATCTCTGGCTCGAAAAACCTTCGGATACAAAATTTCACTTCATTCCGACCGTCCGTTTATACGTGATGGTGTTACAAAGAAAACGCATCCATTTTTATATATAAGATTAACACCAATGACTTGATTACATTTGTTATTCACTTGAATTGATTGAATCAACAAATGTTTGAGAAGCTTTTATGTTAATTTGGCTCAGACATTTTTTTAAACATACGAGTAGGATTCATCATCCTTTATAATATCAGTAGTTTACAAGTAAAGAGATCCTCGAAAATATCTCTGTTTTACCAAGAAGGTACGTATTTTTTGAGCTAATCGAGACAGTGCTGAAGTGCTGTAAAATTGGAATTGTGTGATCATCTGAGGGGTTTTTGAAAATTCGAATCGTATTTCTGAATTTTTAAAAATTTGGGAGGAGCAAAGGTTATTGGGGGACTGATTAATTTAAAAAAATGTTTAATGTCAGATGTCGCATGGTAATCCAAACATTAGCAAATCCGTTCGACATGCCGATACCGGCACCGGCACTCGATGGTGATTCTATTGTATAAAGCTACGCAACTTTCTGGAGCCACTAATTGTTAAATATTTTAATTTAAATATTTCCAAATAATAAATAAAAAACTCTTATACATTAAGAGTGATTGAAGATGTTGGTTTACCGCAATTTTCAGCGAGTTGTTGAGATTATTTCATAGTGGCTCCAGAGAGTAGTGGGTGATCTTGGCAACAATCTTGTTCTGTTATATCTAAATATGTACCCAAATGCAAAGTAATGTCAACGGAAAAATGCCTGTTATATAATCCAGTCAATGGAATGAATTTCTAGCCGCAGTTACTATCTCAACAACTAACTATCATCCCCAGCTAAACGAACGACTTTAAGTAAAGGGTTTGACCTTCCATTCTTTCCCCATAGATATAATCCCACAGACAATAAAAACTGACTAAGGAAAATATTGCACATCCAATTCCCATTGCAAGCCGGTAATTACAATTGTATCTAATCAGTTTGTATTTGTTTTCTCTGTTTTCAGATTTATCCAACCACCATCCCCGTTGTCGTTGTCGTCGTCGTCGTCCATCGCGGGCGATGATAAGCGGGTGCCCGCGATAAACACAGCTTTCGGCAGCTATTTTTGGATTTGGGGGAACTAGAAATGGGTGACAATGGGATTTTCCGGTGAAAAGAAGATACCATCGATGATCAATGATCAGTAGATTAGCTGAGTCAGTGGGTTTGAATCAGAAATCGGAAAACCAAACTCAACGGGCTCAACGATGACCGAAGCTTCTGTAGGCTGTATTCGCTGTTCGGTGGCTCGGATAGTGGGGATGTTTGAGGCGCAATCTGCGATAAGAACATCGGCGGTCGGTGGTTCCAGTTCAGTAGGCGTTGACGTCAAAGGGACCACCAGTTCGATGATGGGCGAGGACGGAGGGCTGATGGTTTGTTTGTTGACAAGTGACAACAACGGTGGCGAACAACGAGATAAAGAGATGGCCGGCAGTGGCCAGGTGCGTCAGCGGAAGACGGCCGTTTTCGAGCCATTCTGGGAGGAAAAAACGGGCGAACGTAGAAGCTGTCGATCCGGATCGGGGTCACTGTCATCGGGGGTCGAAAGTGACGAAGAATTGATGCGATTTCCTTGTGTCGAGCGGCTGATCGAAATGTACGGCCGTATAATTCAGCAGAAGGAGGAAGAGATGCAACGGTTTATGAACTCGATTGGTGGTGGACGAGGTGATGAAGGGGTCGTGAAAGCTGAAGGGGTTGATAAAAGACGGCGATTAGATAAGACGGCCGCCGTCGCGCGTTCGGGTGATAAGACAGGTGTGAGAGCTGCCACTCGGGGACAGTCTAGGTTGGGTAACAGTACGACTTCAACCGGCCAGCAGGAGGCAGACAACAGCAACCGAACCAGGATCCGAATCCGTGATAGTCGAAGCCCAGTTTCGGATGACGGTTGGACCAGTGCTGCTCAACAAATTAGTCCACTGTACTCGAGCGACGAGGAAGAAAACGGCCAACGTCGTAGCCAAGAGATGAAGAACCGAGACAAAGTTACTCGCTCCTCAAGTTCCGATTCGGCCCTCGGGCTAGACGAAGAAATTGGAGCACAGGAACAGCAACAGATCATCAACAGTGTCGGTAAAACTCGCCGACTTACCCTAGGTGTCTCGGACATCCCCCTTCGATCGGCTCTACTTCCTGTTCCGGAGCCAGCCCTACTCCCAACCGCCGATATGGTCACCCTAACCACAGACTACTGTCCACAGGTCGTCCGCAGCAAAATGATCCTGGAGGCCAAACTCATCGAACTTCCGCTACACAACACTAGTCACCCCAACAACACCCAGGATTCCGGTTCAACGGAATGTCTCAGCAACACGATCTCGCGGCGAGAATCTGCCCAAAGCTACATAAGCGACTCCGGCGTCGATGGCGTCCGATACGTCCGGACCCCCTCCGTTGTCGTCTCCGACTACTCGGACGACACCATGTGCGGCATCACCCTGGAGGAAATCGAATACCTCAGGCGCCACCGACTCCGTAGAGCTTCCACCGACTGTGAATCGGACATCAGTGCCGCCTCATCCTGCAGCAACCTCAACTACTGTGGTTCCTCCATAAGTGCCCTGGAGGGATGCGACTATCAGCAGTGCGGTCTTCGCACCCCGGAACGTAAAGTGTCCGACTGTTCCACCTGTTCGACGCTCAGCTGCGAGGAAGAAACCCACGCCGAAACGACGGAAGTTTTGAGACAGAGGCTTCAGGATATCGGGCTGCGACCTCCGGTCGCTGAATCCGGTGATAAAACTCACTCGCCTGCAGTTGATCTTCAAGCGAAACGGCGCAGCAAGAAAAAGGTTTGTATTCATCATCACAGTCACAGTCATCACCAACATAAGCAACCATGAAAGGACAGTTAAAGGAAACGGCGCGGAGGGGAGAAGTTCAAATAATCACAACAACAACAACAACAACATAATTATATTGTAGTCTATAAATGAATAAATCGATAAGCTCGACACAGAAATGAGGTCAAGGTTAATGATGGTCTTCTGTTCGCTTTTTTCTATTCAGGTATACATATGTGACAAATGAGGATTGATTGACATAAAATAACATAAAATTGATACGTAATAAACATTTATGATTCCAGTGTCTAGAGCTTGTGTAAATCTTCGCACTGATAAAGTTTCAACATCAAAAAACGATGAAAAAGAAAGAACTGTTGCTAACAAACCTATCTTGATTATGACTTTGCTGTAATCGGTTCAAAATAACATTTAAGATCGGATTTTAAATTTTTCTGCCGATAAAACCAAATCATGTTCAATATTCCACCCCAATTAGGTATTCTATGATTTGGTCGTACATTACTTTTAAGAACAGATCAATCACCGTAATTTATGTTTGTAACTTGATTTATCAGATTCATCGGTGAAAAGAGATGTTTTTTTTAGTTCCCGCTATATTATTGCTCAGTACTGCTCCTCCGGGCACAGTTCCGGACGGTTTGACAGGTTCATGTCCTTTGGAACAAAATGGACAGAATTGGCCTCATTCATACCACTCCAGGATAATTTTAGAATAGTGGCATGATGCCAAATCTGGCCAAAATAGCGAAGCTTCGTCGTGCTGCTGTAAGAACGACAAAAGCCGCTGCTCGAGGCACTCAGATTTGTAGATCTCGCCATTTACTGTGCTCTTTGTCACGAAAGGCACACTCCTCATTCCGCAAGAGCAGATGGCCTGCCAAACGAGATATTTGGAGGCGAACTTCGTCATTTTCTTCTTCTTAAATTTGTCATCCACATCGAACTTGCTCTTGCCGATGAAAAACTCCAACCCCGGAATTTCCTTAAAATCGGCTTTCTCATACGTTTCGTCGTCCATCACACAGCAGCCATATTTTGTCAGCATCTTCTCATAGAGCTTCCGTGCCCGAATTTTAGCCGTCGATTGTTGACACTCATCGCGATTTGGGAAGTTCTGTACCTTCTAAGAGTGTAGTCCAGATCTCTTTTTTGCATTCTGGACGTAGCTCTGCGACATGCCAAACTTTTTAGCCAAATCACGGCTTGAGGCATTGGGATTTGTTTTAATCATCCGCTTTACCTTTCCCTCCGTCTTTTTGTTCTCCGGTCCCGGTTTTCTTCCAGCTCCTTGTCCAACGTCGAAAGCTCCTGGAACCGCTTCAACACTATGGAGACGATTGAATGGTGAATGTTCAATATTTTTCCCAACTGCCGTTGCGACAGATCAGAAAATTGCAGGTGATTGGAAAGAATTTGTTTTCTCGACGGTTCACCTCCATTTTCGTTAAATCGAAAAACACGACTTCGAGTTTGACAGCATGTAAACAATACACATCAATTAGAAAGTGTGCAAAATTTGGTTGATTTCTACCCAATGGTAAAAAAGTTATGCCCTTTTGAATATGTCGCAATAATTTCGTGTTCGCCATTTATTTTAAGAGTTACATTTCGTTACATTTTTCAAACAAAGTGCAATAACTAAAAAAGTATTTTTTTAATATAACAGGTTTGTTGTTTTGTTTTTTTTTTCTAGAATATTTGATCTATGTAAGACATTCCAGTTTCGAGATATAGCTGAGGAATCAAGTACCCTCATTCTCCTCTAATGTTGAACGTCAAATGTAATGTTTCATGAATGAAGGTCAAAGGGATGGACAAGGGGGGGATCACTTCAGTGACAGTGGTTCAGATTTACAGTCGTGTGCGAAAAAATAGCAGCGCCTCTAACCTACCTACCTACCTAAGGGTCCGGCGCCGATTGACCGACGCATGGGGCTGAGATAAAAGATCTCCACTGCTGGCGATCCGGAGCCAGCGTCTTCACTTGCTGCCAGCCAAGGTTCTCGTCAACTGTGCGGATTTCAGCGGCTAGACTTCGCCGCCACGAGCTTTTGGGCCTGCCTCTTCTTCGATGCTTATCTGGAAACAGCGCCTCTAAGGTGTACGTAAAATGCTCTTAACCTATTTAAATTTGATTCAGTCTCAATTTTTTTTTTGGGTGTGTACTAGACTGCCCCAAATTTGTATGGGAAATTTACGCTACAGGCTAAAATTGATCCTAGGCATAGTACTAGATCTCTTGCCATATTTGGGCCAGGGGGTTTTAACGAGCCTGAAGTTTGTATGGGATTTTGAGGAGCTTTTAAAGGGTGGTATTCATCACTGTTAATGAGTCGGGACATATTGACGCCTCATTAACATGATGAACAAGATGAATACCACCCTTGAAAAAGATAGGCCATTATTGAAGCCTAATAACTTCTATATCTAAACTTTAATCGAAATGCAGTGTTAGGAAGAAATATTCATCATTATTTGAGCGTATTCAAAAGAAATCGGCCGTTGAGAACCGATGTTATCGATGATAAACTGTTTTTTTCATGTTTTTCCCGAATAAAATGTCTCAAAATCTCGTACAACCTTCAGGCTTGTTGAGCAACCCCTTCCAGTGATCCGATTTGGCCCAAGTTTGGCATGAGATTTCGTACTAGGCCTAGGATTAATTTTAGACTGCAGAACATAACTTTTTCAAAAGTTGGGTCATTTGGAGCACTCTAGTAGTCATGCAATACCTCGCTAGGCACCCAGCAGAGTTGTAAATTGAATTTATTATTTTGCAATGCCAAAAGACATCTCCCGGTTTTAAAACTTATAACTTTTCGGCCTAATAAGATACGAAGTTTCGGTCTTCGACAAAGTTGTTCAACGGAAAATTTCCTTTAGAGAATTTTAAATTGGCATCATACCCATTAGCAAGCTCGCTGTTGGTTTTTCAGTGCAAAATATAAAATTTAATTAAAATCAAAAAGTTCAAATTTTCTCATGTAAACGTTACTTAAAAATTCTGCAAAAAATATGGATGAGTTTTGAACCAAAACGAAGCTTTTCAGACCCCAGGGTTTGGAAAATTCAAAAATGACCCCAAATCGACGCAGTCTAACGTATTATACCAGTGTATAAAGAAAATTTACTGTACTTTAGGTCAAATAACACTCCACTCAAATGTTTCCGATCAAATCCGTAGGCAGATGTGGATTTCTATGAAAATTTCACATAAAATAAGAACTGTTTCAGGTTCTCAAACGTGCGGCTTCGATTTTTTTGAGAATTTGGGTCCAAATAGGAAACATCGTGCAGTGTCTTCCAAATGCTTGGATGCATTTTTGGCATTTAATAATTTTTCCCTTATTTTGTATTGTGTAAACCAAACATTCTCCTGTTTATCAGCTGTCCAATCTGAACGAGTATGACCTTGTTTATCATCATCATCGTGATTATCTCCTCGCCAGAGATACCGTTGATAAGGTTTTCTGCTGTCGAGTGGTGGAGAAAGACGTCATTGGAAGTTTTCATTTTACAGCAATCGTAAACATTCTCCCCGGGTGATAAAGAGTTTGTTTTTAGAGTCGGATGTTATCACTATGTGCTTATCTTAAAATTAAAAATTTAGATTCCAAAATGCAGATTTAGAATTTCTAGTTTTGATTTTTTTTAGTTTAGATTTGAAGATTATCTTTTCAGAGTTGAAGACCTTGCTTAGTACAAAACCAGAGACAAATTTGATTAACTACAAGCCTTGCGATGGTTACAATCGTTTTACAACGTGTCACAAACCGCACGACTCTGGAGATAAGATCGTTGTCACATAATTTTTTTTCTGCTTCTTTCGCATCTGTCCAATACAAATTTCCTTCCACACCCGACTTGATACAATCAAACAGAAACTGTCTCGCGAGCTATCTCGATGAGCCAAGTGCTGTACTGACCGGCTTGTTTTATCTGCTGTATTTTGTGTTTTTTTTTCTCGTTTTGTTTGGAAAACCACTCACTTCAACTCGCGCTGCTCGCCGTTTGACGTCAATCGCGAATTCGGGAACTCGTGTGTTGAAGCTGATGAAGAACATTGCCCTAGTATTTCGGAAACGGCAGCAATGGGACACGTCCTAGGGATTGAAATTTTTCATTCGTTTGTCTAAACAGCACACACCGGTAGATATCGGGAATTGGAGCTTGGGAGATGGTCATTCACATAAGTTTTTTTTTTTACTTTTGTTGATTTGAATGGAACGAACGTAAATCACTAATCGCGGACGTCAGCCAAAATTAACTACCTGCGAGCTATTATTATTAGTATCAAGATAACGATGGACGCACATCGGTTGTCCCCTAGTCTTCGATACGTTTAGCGTCGAGTCATACAATCTAGGCGCAAAATTCGTGGAATTTTTCCATAGATTACTGGTTTGGGTATTTGAGTTGGAATTATTTAAAAAAAGAAAGCTGCAACAATATGATTGAAAAACATTTAATCTGTTTTTTTTATTTTTAGTTTTTTCGGGGATATACTAGACCGGTTTACTCAAGTTAGATAGAAAGCAACTCGTCCTTGAAGCACCAACCCTTTTTCCGTTGGTGAATTGATATCATCCATAAGTGGCCTATCTTATCGTAAAACCATCATGGAGAATTGTGTACGTTTATTTGACTTTAGTAAGAAGGCAAGTGCAAGTGCACGTCAATCCCCTAAACGGCAACGAATCACCATTCGCTATGATTCCGAAACGATTACATACCTTCTTAATTGCCCACTCGAAATGTCAGTAATATTCCATTCTTCGGCAAACATTTTGTCCTCCATGTGAGCAATTACGCATGACAACCCGATCGACCGACGTCAAATTGAGCTAGGCAATGGCAATAACATGTTGAAATTGTGCTGATTTTCTTGTTGTCAATTTTTCAGTATTTCTCTCGGAATTATTCATATTAGACTAATAATGGAAGCCACTTAAAAGAAAAGAAATGGCTACACGCAAAATAATTTAGAAATTATTTCCACGGGAATTTCCACGTGAATTTAGATTTTGTTGCATCATATTTTCCGTGATTCTTTTAGTAACCACAAGTGTTATAAGGACGCCCAGGAAATAACTACTTCACTTCCACATAACTGACTGATTTCACGAAAAGTCTAAGTGGATGGCTTGCAGTTTTTTTTGGGTAATAGCGAAAATCGATATACCTCACATATTTGGTCCCCAATATGTTGAAATTCTTAGATTTAATACTCAAATGTCGCCCAATTAATCACTTCTCACTTATAACTTATCGTACTTCCACAGCCAGAATTAAAGTTTTAATCCTCATGAATAACAAAACTTTTTGATATTCATCTTGTCTTAGTTCATGCTTTAAATTATTTTAACATAAAAACTTTAAAATAAGGTACACTGGGGTAAGTGTGGACGATGGCTTTTAAAACAATAGGGGAGAGTGGGGATACTTGATCCCCTTTTCTTATTTCCACCATATCTTTTTGGAAAAATTTAGCAACCCGCACTCTTTTACATTTTCTGACAGCGTGTAACTTCAAGTTTCTATGCTCCTAAAATTAGAACGATACTTGAACCCGTAGATGAACTAGAAGCATTTTTGTGGGAGTAAAAAAAAACTGCGATATTTTTGAAGTTAAGGGATGTAACCAGTGCGTTAGTTTACCGTTGAGTGTAGTGAGAATCTTAGTTTAAACTTCGGAACACACTATTATGATTCAAGGAGGTGCTTTGGGGAGGAACGGAGAATGACCACTCCACGATACTGAACGCGTAGAGGCAGCGTGATCAGGTCAACAGAGCGCTAGTCGACACCAGGTGGAGCTGAAGGACGCGTTATGGTAACGGTAACGCTAACGCATCAAAGCGTAACAGGACATGATGGGAGGAATTATAGGACGGACCCAAAATGTCTTTGACCGGAGTACGGGGTCAATAGCCTAGCTCAGAAACAGGCTCATTTGGATCCATAAGTTCGAGACGTCGACATCGCCAAACCACACAACCACATAAAGCCAGTAGGCAACCCAGCGAGTTATATGGGATACAATGACAACCAGGTAACCGCCATTTTTGAACCCCATACCCGGCGTCCGACTGATACATTTCCGTTTCCCATCATGTGCCTTAGGACCCCGTAGTTTTTGGCTGGATAATATTCCCAGCTTCACCGGTCGATCCACCGAAGGTTTACCCTTGGATCACCCTCCAGGAAACCAGGAACCAGCTCCACCCGACCTTGCGCACACCGTGAACCAGCCGATACCCAGCGTGCCTCTTCCGAATCCGACACCCAATACATCGTCGTTCGGCCTTCGCCACCCACCAAGAGATCCTTGGATCCCTGTCAGCAAGCCGCTAGGAGTATTGTGCCAACGCCAACCAGCAACACCGTCACGGCACCGCGACGCAACACGAGGTAGGACAAAAATTGTTTCCTTGGGAAAAATTGTCTGGGAAAGGTCAACAGCCATAGCCAACCCCATGTAACCAGTGTCACGTTTGTCAATACGGTTTCGGGAAAATAAAGTGGGAGTTTTCTTGACCAAACTAAAGCGTTTCCTTGAGTCCGCGATTCCCTTTTTACGAGTGCCGACCCTGAGGCTAGAGGGGGGTTCTTGCTCCACTGAGCAGTAGGCTAGCCCGTGGTTACAGGGAGACTTGACCCTTTATTCAGGAAGCCCTAATCCATGGAAAAATCAAACAAAACCCCAAGATAGAATGTTAATTGACTATTTATTTATTTGATGTCTTTGATGATTTTGGTCATGTTTGTTCTCATTTCACAATCTTGAATTGTCAGAAAAAAATTCTATAGCTTATTCTCAACCCTTATGACATTGCATACTTACGGGCGCAATTTCTTATGAACAAGAGAAAATCAATTATTTTAGCCCTTTTCTTCAGATAATTGATGGATGAATATTAGCTATTGGATAAATATTAGTAATCTCGTAATCAGTAATGACCACGACCCATTGAGAAGAAGAATATACCGGGATCTTTTGTACCCAAACATTAGGGATCAATTGTACCCATAATCAACATTTTTGAAAACTTTTTCTGAAAAAAGTTGGGAGTTTTCCATCGCATTGAAAATATTGCATTTTGAAGTTCATATTACACTCGAAAGATTGATGTATTGGAATAAATATTTTTGTTTTAATATTTCCATGTTAGAAACATTTTAAAATGATGAAAAAAGATCTTCAAGTCACATTTTGTAAAAATTTTCAAACAAAGTTTAATGACCCAAAAACATATTTTGTTAAAATTTTTTGAGCCTCAACCATTGCTGTTTTGTTCCATTTGGCACATTTTTCTAGAACATTTGATCTTTGTACGACATTCCAGTTTCGAGATATAGCTAAGGAATCAAGTATCCCCAGGGATCAAGTATCCTCATTCTCCCCTACTGTGCACTATTTTTTCAAACTTTTAATGCAGAATGTTCAATTTGTTTACTTGTAATCTATCCAATAACTGTGAAAAAAAAACGATTCCGACAGATACGGACGTTTGCAGCGACTTTTTGGGAATTTTCTATTTTCAACTACGATGTCGAGTTGATGTGCATCTTTTTCAATTGCAAATTTCAAGTAAACTAGCTGGGTTTTGACATAAAGCTCTACATTGAAACAATTCTTACATTCGAAACAACCAGTTTGGAAAAGAAGCGGTGGTTGAAAATGAAGAAAAAGAGTTTATTAACAAAAAAAAAAATAATAAAATTTTGTATTCAAACTCTACCTGAGGTAAGTGAGTAAGCTTTCTAAGAACTTAAGGTTCACACATTTTTTCAATTTTCTGTCCCTCATCCAATACAATTTAGCTTTATTTAGCATTCGGATCATAAAAAGTTGGGTAAAGTACTTGTTTGTTCTGGAATAAGTATTTAGCTTAGCTTAGCTTAGCTTAGCTTAGCTTGTTTGAATACTCACATCCACCTTGAATCATTGAATCCGAAATGTTTCATACAATTTTTGAACAATTGAAGTTTATATTTTCTTTTTTTTTCTAAACATTTCGAGTTCCATGATCGCTGGGGTGGCTCAGTAGAACTAGTTTCACATCGCCAATGATTGCTACTCCGTGATTGACCGAGGCCATCAATTTTCAGCAAAGGTAAAAAAATGCTGCTTGGGAATAGCAGCTCATTCTCTTTGCACAAAACTAATGCTCTCCCTTTGAACATCAATAACGGCGCCGGCCACGTCCCAGTAGTCAAAAGATAGTTTGAAAAGAGAGAAAGGGATGAAAGATCAATATTGTGCTTTAGCAAAAAAAAAATGTTTTTGGAAGTATGGATGAAAGGATATGATCAGGAGATACTTTTGACTAGTGTGATCATCTAGAACAAATTTTTCATGTTTTTTCGGTTTTAAATTTGTGGTGATTGCTTATACTATCAGCACACTGTAGGCTTAGTCATTAAGCATTGGAAGCCATTATACTAATATACACCTGCTTACTAAGTCATCCCTGCTAACTATATACGAACACTCGGTGCGTAAGCTGTCTTAATAGACTGAGTCGATTTGGAGTCATTTTTGAATTTCTCAAACCCTGGGGTCAAGAATGCTTTGTTTTGGTCCAAAACTCAATCGTGATTTTTTTCAGAATTTTAAAGTTACGTTTACATGAGTAAATTTGAACTTTTAGTTTTGTATGGGAAAATTGAATATTTTGTACTAAAACATCATCATCATTTTTGTTTCTTCTGTGTAACCTGTGTAATTGATGGTTTTTGTGCCAATTTATAAAATTCCTTAAGGAAATTTTCTGCTGAACAACTTTGTCGAAGACCGTAACTTCGTATCTGATTACAAAAAAAAAGTTATTAGCGGTTTAACAGGGGTATGTCTTTTCGCATTGATTAACAATAAATTCAATTAACATCACTGCTTGAGCGTCGCGAAGTATTGCATGAAAAGAAGTCACATAATACCTCGCTAGGTACCCTGCAGGGATGTCAATTGAATTTATTGTTTATCAGTGTGAAAAGACATATCCCTATTCAACAGCTAATAACTTTTTTGTTTGATAAGATATTAAGTTACGGTTTTCGATAACGTTGTTCAGCGGAAAATTTCCTTAAGAAATTTTATAAATTGGCACAAAAACCATCAGCTGGCTCGGTTCCACAGACGAAACAAAAATGATGTTGGTTTTTCAGTACAAAATATTCAATTTTCCCATACAAACCTAATAGTTAGAATTTACTCATGTAAACGTTACTTAAAAATTTTGCAAAAGATCATGGATGAGTTTTGGACCAAGACGAAGCTTTTTAGACCCCAGGGTTTGAGAAATTCAAAAATGACCCCAAATAGACTCACTCTACTGTCTTAAGCATTCTATCGTAGACCGCCAAACGTAGTGCATTGCACATGAGATCGCTCCCACAAAGTTCGAGAATCGTTATAATATACTTTGAATTGATGATGGTTTTTATTTTTTTCTGTCTAAACTTAGCCTCAACATAATAGTTTACGTAAGAAGAGTTAGTTAGCACGTTAGATTTCATATAATTTATTCGGTTTCTTTTTAATTATACGCTAATACTATAAACGAATCTCTATAATCGTTCCAAGTATAAGACTATTATGTCTGCACTATAAAATAAAAAAAAAACACAAAATATGCAAAGAATTAAGTTCGAACGGGTATCATGTAGGTCGTTTTATCAAAGTAGCAATTTTTAATATCCTTAAAAAAATTGTAAACGCGCACTCCTTCTTGAAGGTTATTAGAACTTATTATTTCTGTAATAAAATCTTACGACACTTAAATTTCTTTCTTCCATTGTTCTGTGTTCAATCTGTTCTCCTAACTTGAATCATGGTACCGTACTTTGATACTAAAAATATCAAACGAATGTTACTCAAATTTGGGTTACCGTTTCTGTCCATGTTTGCGCAATTTCACTCTTGGAGGTAACAATCTTTAATGTATTATGGTTCCTAATGATCATTAAAATAACAACATTATTAATTCAACAGTCGTATGATAAACGGGCTTGCTAACCTTTAATACAAATGGGATTATTCAATTTGTTTGCAGCACCCATCTTCTTAATTTTTGCATCATTTTGTTCAACTGGCTAACACTTTAAACAAGTGACGTTCTATCTTTAATCGCAAAACACTCATAGTTCAAAACAAACGAATGATTAAGACAGTGAATAAGATTCTTTTACATAGAATGCACTGTAATAGAAATGATCTGGGTATAACAAAATAAATAATTCGCTTCGAAATGTTGTTCACTAACCTTTCGAACTTCTGAGATATTCAGTATCAATTCCTTTGTCCCTTCAACACCGTCATTTGTCTTGTTCGATCGGTTCGGACCTTTGGACCCTTCCAGTTGCTGTTGTTTAGTTGGAGCACAAACAAAAACTCGCACAAACTTAAAAAAAAATTAAAAATTTTCGGAGCTCATGTTCCATTCCGGTCCATCCACGGGATTTTCCGATTATCTGCAATGCTCTTCACAATCCTGTTCTGCTTTGAGGTTAATAAGCTCGATTTCTTGTTTGTTCTGGAATAAGTAATTTTCGATTAAATCGGATCTCGGATAATCGGATCGGAATCGGATAATTTTTGGCATTTTCGGCGAGTTAGAAATTCAAAGTAGAATCATTTTTAGATAGAAATGAAAGTATTGATAGGTGGAAAGGTCAAAGCTAGAGCGCTTTGGGTAGAAGAAATTGAATAGTTGGTGAAAATTTGAGCAGGGCTTTTGTTTTGTGAACAGCTTTTGAACTTCTAGCGTGATTCTTTGCCCCTCGCCGTTTCAATGTTGATAGGAAGCGATGCAGAAACCCATCGCATTTCTACCCACATTGAAACACGTTTTCACAGCAGTTGTTCAGCGGGTTCCCTTTAGAGGATTTATAAATTGGCACAAAATCTATTAGTAGGCTTGGTTCCACAGAAGAAACCAAAATGATGTTGATTTTTCAGTACAAAATATTAAATTTTCCCATACAAACCTAAAAGTTCAAATTGACTCATGTAAACGTTACCTTAGAATTCTTCAAAAAATCATGGATAAGTTTTGAACCAAGACGAAGCTTTTTAGACCCCAGGGTTGGAGAAATTGAAAAATGACCCAAAATCGACTCAGTCTAGTGTTACATGTCTGCTGTCTTGAAGGGTTTCAATATCTATGAGGCGGCATTGATTTTCGTAGCTTGGCAAGCGAAAAGGGTCTTGCCAGTTCAGATGTCTAAAGGGCGTATCGCAAGAATCGCCACTGTCGATCGGCTCGACACCGTTCTGGTAGTAGGGACACCAGACAGCTGATGCGTATTCAAGAATTGAACGAACAAAGCTGCAGTATAGGCAATATACGTCTTCGAAGTCCTTCGCCACTCTAAATATTAAACCGGGACTTCTGAATGCTTTCTCAATCACGTAGTTGGTGTGTGCCTTGAATTCCAGGTGCTAATCTAGGATTACGCAAAGATCGTAAACGTGGTTTACATGTACATTAAGATCAACTCCAAGGAAGTACTCCGCAATTAAAGGTTGTCGCTTATGAGAAAAGCTGAAGACTGCACATTTGCTGCGGTTTAATGGCAGGCAGTTAATGTTGCACCAATCTATTTGTGCCTATACTATTCATTTTAAATCGTGCTTAGACATAATGGGACACCCTATAAATGAATGTATCGCATAATGCCGCAGAACACTGCAAGAAAAATTCGTGTAATTTAAGACCGAAAATGATGAACGAAACGGAACACCGATTTTTTTTTTGTAAAGGCGTGAGGCGTGTAAATTTAGATCGAAAACAATGCACGAAATCGGATGACGAAAGCCGTCGTGTACAAATACCTAGGAATGTAAATTTTCATTTTATGATCGTAAATATAAGAAATCTTTGCTATATATACGTGTTTTTTTCTGTTGTCTATGTCGTATTTACGCCGCTTTCATAATTTTTATTTCACATGTATTTCCTAAATTAACATAAAAAGATATCACCCATCATCACGGACAGCATCATCCTGGAATTTGTGTTGCTTCCGATGATTCCCAGCACGGTGATGTTGAACAGATTAGCGTCACCACCCAAGTAACAATTTTAGCCTTATTATGGTCAGCAAAATTTCGTTTGGACTATAGGATTAATCTTCATAAAAAGCTAAAGCGCATTCTATAACATCACCTGGACTCTAATAAAGCCAAAATCAGGCTATTTGGCCCTATCCTAGGAACGTCATCATGACCAATCATTGTTGGTCATCAATGTTGGTCACCAAAGCTTTTAAAAAGCTATTATTAAACATGCTAGCAATTTTTGTTTTTTTTTTCGATTCTGTCAGTTCTCGGAGTTTTTTTTTTATTTTTTCCAGCAACCATAATGGTTGATGAATGATGATTGCATTATTGAGATATGATCTGGTAAAATTTATAGCTAAAAAACCAATGTTTTAACCATATGATGAGCGTCTTTTCTACTGCCAGTCAAGATTTTAGGTAAAATGTATATGAAAAAGTATCTTAAAATAAATGCGCCTCGTCAAATCTGATGGTCAATCATGATGGAATTGATGGAAAAAAGGCCTAAAAAAATATTTTCCAATGCTTGCATTGTGAATCCATCAACATGGCGTCATTTTGTGCCCTTCGATTTTGCAACCAACATGGCGTGAGTCAATTCATAGTTTTATTATGGTTCAATGATGACCCCAAAAAAAGCTACGATTTGACATTTCTCTCGCAAGCCAACCAATTACACGCTAAGGACAAGTTCCTCATTTCTGAGTTGTTAATCATTTGTACAGTAAATGAGGACAGACTTTTTGAATGAAAAGGGATTGGTTGTGAATGACCCGTGGAATAAATTATGAGTTGAAGTCAAATTTCGTTGTCTGACGCCATCTTGAAATCCAAGATGGCGGCTTCCGCTGAACTTTAAAATGGTGTAAATGACTTGAAATCGCATGAAACCCCAACAAAATGGGTATCGGGTGAAAGGGCTAAACGAGTAGAAATCGAATTTTGCTATCAGACGCCATCTTGAAATCCAAGATGGCGGCATCCGCTCAACTTTTAATGCTTTAATGCTGACAAAAAGTCGCATTAAACCACCACTATACGGGTATTGAATGAAAAGGCCAAACTAGAAGATGTCGATTTTTTTTCTTTCCGATGCCATCTTGGAATCCAAGATGGCTGTTTCCACTGAACTTTAAAATGCTGTTTATCAATGAAAATCGCATGAAACTACCACAATATGGGTATTGGGTGAATAGACCAAACGAGTAGAAGTCGAAATTTACTATCAAACGCCATCTTGAAATCCAATATGGCGACTTCCCCTGAACTTAAAAATGATTTAAATCACTGAAAATCGCATGAAATCACCATATTATGAGTATTGAGTGAAACGACTCAACTAGAAGAAGTCGAATTTCGCTATCTGACGCCATCATCAATCCAAGATGGTGGCTTTTGCTATTCTTTTCAAAGCTGTAAATAACTGAAAATCTCATGATACATCCACAATACTGGGTATTGGGTGAAAGGGATATACAAATAAAAGTCGAAAATCGTTGTCCGACGCCATCATGAAAGCCAAGATGGCGGTTGGCGTTCAACTTTAAAATACTATAAATGACTGATAATCGCATAAAACCCTCACAATATGGATATTACTTCAAAGCGATCAACGAGTAGAAGTCGAATTTAACTATCTGACGCCATCTTAAATGCGAAGATTGCGGTTTCCGCTGAACTTTAAAATGCTGTAGATGACTTTAAATCTCCACAATATTGGTATTTGGTAAAGAGGTGGAACCAAGAGAAGACAAATTTCGCTACCAAACTTCATCTTGAAATACAATATGGCGGCTTCCGCTTAGCTGTTAAATACTGTTACTCGCTAAAAATCGCATGAAACGCCCACAATTTTTTTTGGGTTCAAGGGCGAAACCAGTAAATGTTGAATTCCTCTATTTTACTTTATCTTGAAATTCAAGATGGCGGCCTTCACTGAACTGTCAATGACTAAAAATCGCTCGAAAGCTTTACAATAATGGTATTGAGTGAAAGGGCTAAACAAGAAGAACCAGACCCTGTTTGTTTTTGGCAACACGCCCGAACTTTTTGTGTTGCCAAAATCGAACGATTTTTTTTATCAACTTTTCTATTCACTTAATACTACATTAAAACTACTATTTTCAGACAATTTAGATCATTTTAAATCATTTTTATTATTTTTTCATTATATTTCTAATGCAGTTGTAACTTTTCTTGTTTTGTTTATAGTTTTTGATTTTTTTTGTCATTTATGTCATTCTATTATTCCTATCATGCTATTATGTCTAAATTTTATTGGTCTTATTCTAGCGAAAACAATAAGGTTATGTTGTTTTTGTTAACCGTCTGATTTAGACACATGTGCCAAATTCGATGTTGCCAAAATCGAATGTTGCCAAAAACGAACGGGGTCTGTATTGTGGTGGTTTTTGTGGGATTTTCAGTCACTTACAGATTTTAAGAGAAACGCGAAAAGAGATATTTGACTTCTATCATTTAGCCTTAGCACCCAATACAATATATTTGGGAGTTGCATGCTATTTTCATTCATTTACAGTATTTTTAAGTTCAGCTGAAGCCACCATCCTGGATTTCAAGATAGCGTCAGAATGCAAAAATAAACTTTTTATAGCTTATCGCAATTTACAAATACCCACATTTTGGAGGTTTCATGCGATATTCAATGATTTTGAACATTTTTAAAGTTTATCGAAAGCTGCCATCTTGGATTTCAAGATGGCGTAAGATAGCAATATTCGACTTCTACTCGTTAATCCCTTTCACCCAATACCAATTTGGGTTTCATGTCATTTTAAGTCATTTACTACATTTTAAAGTTTAGCTGAAGCCGCCATTTTGGATTTCAAGATGGCGTCAGATAGCGAAATTCAACTTCTACCGGTTGATCTCTTTCAACTTATACCCCTATAATATGGGTTTAATGCAATTTTCAGTCATTAACAGTATTTTCAAGTTGAGTGATAGCCGCCATTTTGGATTTAAGATGGCGACGGGCAACGAAATTTGACTTCTACTCGTTTATTACTTTAACCTAATAACCATATTGGGAAGGTTTCACGATATTTTCAGTAATTTACAGCCTTGAAAATAAAAGCGGAAGCCGCCATCTTGAATTAATGATGGCGTCAAGCAAAAATTTTTTCCTACTATTTGGGCCCTTTCACTCAATACTCATATTGTTAAGATATTCATACCACTTTCGGTGATTTCAAGTTTTCAAGGATGTATTTTTTAAATTTTAACTCAAAACCAACACGCATAAATTACCAAAAATGTGTAAAAATGGGAGTTCCAATTCAAATATGTGTTATCTAATCTGAGCGTGTCCTGTTTTGACATCTTGATCGAGAACTGTCACTAAGTTTTATGGCGGTTTAATAATCATGCACTGAGTGCTATTATAGAACATGCAAAAGGAAGTTTGTAGCAAACTTCGAAGTTTGTGTTTTATTATAGTTTAAATAGAGCATTCATAACTCTTTCAAAATAACTAAAACAGTATGTTTAATAAAAGTTTTACTAGCGTTTTCAAAACCATCTGAAAACATATGGTCGAAAAAAAATATAAGCATTCTGCATGACCATAATAAAACCGTCATAAAACGAACTGCACAAAAAAAATGCCATAATTAAACCATAATAAAACTTCCTAATGCTAGTTGGCTTAATCTGTGTTACTTGGGGCAGGAACCTCGATTCTCAATAAATCATTATTTTTCGGTCAGCGTCACCTGTGTTTGGCTAAAATTTTTCCGGAAAATCACTGTTAGGAACATTTTTGTAGGTGATGGAAAGAATTAGAGAAACATGAGGAATCAAAGAATGAAAGAACATAAGCCGTAAATATCATGAATTTTTTTTGAAAGAGATACAAGGGCTCACCGGCAGGACTTGAACCTGCAATCTCCGCGGAGATTTTTTTTTCGTAATCATAATAAAAAGATGGACTCAAATGATGATTTGGGATTTATTTTCATATTTCCATTGAAACCTTCAACTGTCTGATGTGTTCAAATTTTTTAAAAACTATATTTTAGAAACATTTTTTTCCTACATAACATTGACAAGCCATTTAGTTTTTCTCTGATATCTGGGGGAATTTCTTATCAGCCAATTCGAAAAACCAGTTTAATTTTTTGCAATTTTAACTCTCTGCCGTACAAAAACTATGTCACTATTTTGCACAATAATTTCATCGCAAGGTGAGTGAGCTTTTCTTGTGAACTCATTTTTTTAAATGCCTTGGTAAGAAGCAGTGATGGCAAATTTCGCCCGTCACGCTTGACCCGACTAGTTTTGTTTCATCAAACGACTGGCACTGTTCTCAATTGACGGAGCTTCACCACTCGCATGACGGATAAAGCACGACAACAATCAACATTTCTCCATCATCGACTGGCGAAGCTCCTACACAAGGTCAAAATTTCTCCTGAGAGTGACTGGCAAATCTTTTCACACTTCGATCGGCTGCTGACGGCAGGTACAACTAATTGAACGACTTGCTGGTAGAGAGCAACAATAGCAATAAAAAACTGAAAACGAGCTTGCTGGCAGGAGCAACAATAATAATAAATGCTTTTCTTGTTCCTTTTCGGTCGTCTTCGGCTTGCTGGCAGGAGCAATAATAATAATAAATGCGTTTCTTTTTCGTCATCGGTCGCTTGAATGCGATTGCTTGACTAGGAAATTCTTTTAGCTTCAAATGACTGGGGAATGAATGACTGGCAAACGAAGTGACTGGTCGTTAAGGAACAGTCAATTGAGTTTGACGGACCAAGAGGCTTCACAGTCACAGCTTCACGCCTCATGACGATGACTTTTGCCAAGCATGGTAAGAAGTAACACGAAGCTACGCTCAAATTTCCAAACCAGAACGGAACGCTTTCTTTCCGAATGAGCCTCCAGAATTTATCATCACCCTCGGACATCACTGAGGTCTTATGTTCCACTTTTATTCCTGTAATGCTTAGTTAGACACAAATCGCTGTTCGGTTAAAAAACTGAATACATTAAAATTGTTCTTTACATCCGGTTGTTGTGAAAACATCGAGCCATCTTTCTTCAGCCATGTATTCAATTAAAATTTCTTATAAATGAGAAGAAAAAATGTTTAAGTACTAAGCATTTTGTGTGCAATGCAGAGTGCTTGGAAATTTAAGATTTGTCATTTTTAACCCACCCTGATTGAAAGCAACGTTTAGTACATAGTATGCTTATGCTTGGAAAAGCTTCAAACCCACATTCGTGTTCGCGATTCGAGCTTATTCCGAACGCGCGCGGGAAGCTTGGTTTTGCTGAATATCGTAGCTTTCAGGTCTTACTTTGAACTCTCCTCTTTCGAAAGCTTTTGGGTTAAGCCAATACTCTCAGCTGCTCTTCTCAGATTTTTCGAAACCCCTACCATATTGATGGATCCAGTCTAGTCTTTAGTAGTTTGACTTATTCTGATACTTATGTTATTTTAATTAATGGAAGCTAAATTGGGAAAATCTGACTTCGATAGCACAGATAATGTTATATTTACGCTAACTGCTATTGTATTTATAAGTTCGACAATTTGGATGATTTTCATTGTTATCTTTCAACTTTCAAGATTATTCTTCGATGAAGATAAAACAATTGCCAAAAGGTCATAACGCAGTAGATGAAATACACATACTTTGCAACACTCAATTTCACCAACGTGCGTTCTTTATGAACTTTAATAATCGGGCCACACCTCAACCCGGGTTGTCGAACAACAATCTCAGAGCATTTCCCTCAGCCAACCGCGCCGTAAAAGGAACCGCACAAATCCGTGAGCCGGGGAAATAAAACAAATAAACGATATCTGCTTCTCGGATCATCTCAAAAGAATTACTACTTCTGTCGGTACCTCAACTTACTTGTGGGCGATTGTTATTACCGGTCCTTAAGAACAGTGCTGCCAAATTCAAGATTTAAAAATTAATTTTTGTTAAAAAAGGAACATTTAGGAAAAAAAATTAAAATTAAAATTTTCAAATATTTTTATCAATTTTTCGAATTTGGCATCACTGCCGTCATCATTCAAGATGGGGGTGAAATATAGCTCTGGCTGGCTGCCGCTGCTGGTGCTAATCTGAAGAGTTGCGAAAAGTATCAATCTAAAGTGCCGAAATGGGCCACTTTACTAAAGTTTGGATTGCCATCACCCGAGACCTTGGAGGAACCTCCGTAAAGTGGCTGCAATAATGATTATATCAGGACCGGGCATTTGTCATACTTTAGATGAGAGGAATTTGCGGGAGATCCTTTTGAATTGATCCGAAAATTGAGATATTTGGATTTTGTTTTTGGGTTAACATACTTTAGTGAAATGTACTTTGAGACTAAAACAAGATTAACATTTTTTAATGAAGATTAAAAAAAAATAGGAAAAATCCCTTTTTTCAAAATCTAATAATCTTTTAAATTATTTCAGATTTTAGATTTCCGTTGAAGATTTCAGATTTCAGATTTCAGATTTCAGATTTCAGATTTCAGATTTCAGATTTCAGATATCAGATTTCAGATTTCAGATTTCAGATTTCAGATATCAGATTTTAGATTCCCGGTTTTAGTTTTCAGATTTCAGATTTCAGATTTTAACTTTACAGTTTAAAAATTCTTATAGAAAATCTAAATCAAAAATCGAAAATTGAAAATGTTTCTTCGTTAGAGTGAAACGAGTGTTAGTGTGAAAATCGAATATCGTTAAATGAAAATCGGTATTTATTGATTTATTCCCATTTCATAATGATCATTTCAAAATTTGCAATTATTAATTTTCAATTCTATATTTTATATTCTCAATTTTCAATTACCGATTTTCAATTCTACATTGTCAATTCTCATTTCTTATTTCTCAATTCTGAATTCCCAGTTATCAATTCTCAATCCACCGCTTTCAATTCTCAACTCTCAAAATCTGAGGATTGTTTTTTTTATTCTTTAATTGATCAATTTTTTTAAATTTTTTTATTTGAATTTTGAATTTCTGTATTTTGAATATACTATTTCATATTTTTTTTGTATTTTCTTTTTGTTTTTGAATTTTAAAATATTTTATTTTTTGATTTCATAATTTTCCCATTTTTTAATTTTTCAATTTTATGATATTTTGTTTGTTTTCAGTTTCTGATTTTTTAATCAAAAATTTTGATTTTTTTATTTGTTGATTATTAAATTTTATGATTTTTTTATTTTTTGCTTATTTTTTATTTATGATATTTGGATTTAATTTTTAACAACAATTCTCAATGCTCAATTCTAGGTTAAAGTAAAAAAAAAAGCGAAAAAAAACCAAACTATAAAAATTTCAAATCATCGAAAAAAAAAAATTAAAAAAAAACTCAATATAAAAAAAACCCAAAGTCATAAAACCAAAAATTTAAAAAAATATTTCTAAATTTAAAAAAAAAACCCTTAGTGAATCAAGAATAAAAATTGAAAATATCAAAAAATTAAAAAATTCTAAAATGATAAAATAAAAAAAAACAAAAAAAAATTCTAAAATTAAAGAATCTAAATATCATGAAATTATGAGATCCTTAAATCACAAAACTTCATACCAAATAATCACAAATAAAAAAATTCAAGAAATTGAAATATCGAAAAAAAACATCAAAAATCAAAAAAAAAATCATACCAAAAAATCACAAATCAAAAAATTCAAAATAAAAAAAAGCATAAAAATATAATTATATCAAAACACCTCAAAATTAAAAAACTAAAATAACTTAAAATCACAAAATCAAAATTTAAAAAAAAAATTAAAATCCAAAAATTTAATCAAAAAGTAATTAATCAAAGATCAAAATAAGATAAAAGAAATTTAAATATTAGAACATCAAAAAACAAAAAATCAAAAGACTTAGTTATCATAAACTCAAAGAGAATTTAAAATTTTTGATTGAAAAAACAGAACTTGAAATCAAAATATCAGAAAAATGATAAATAAAAATAATCAGGAAATTGTGAATTCGAAAAATCAAATATCAAAAAATTGAACATTCAAAAAATTATAAAATCAAAAAATTAAAATACAGAAATTGAAACTCAAAAAAATTTAAAAAAACAAATTGAACAATTGAAGAATCGATAAAATCTTTACATTTACAACTTTAAAAAATTAAAAAACCGATAGATAAAAAAAGTAGTATTGTCAAATTTTGAATAATAAAAAGTCGGATAATTTAAAAAATCTAGAATAAAAAAATCAAGAAATTAAGAAATTCAAAATAAAAAAAAAACAAAAAATTAATAAATAAAAAAATCAAAACACAGATGTACAAAATGTAAAATTTATTAAATATAAAAAGAAAAATTAAGAATACAAAAAAAACATCGAAAAATCCAAATATTATTTTGGAAAATCGAAATTAAAAAATGAAGAAAATCTTAAATTAGAAAAAAAAACAAAATTTAAAAATGAAAAAATAAATAATCAAAGAATCAAAAATAAAAAAATAAAAAAAAATAGTAAAAATAAAAAAATCAAAGATAATAGTAAAATAAAGATAAACAAAATAGCAGAACATCAGAAAATAAAAAAAAGCAATAAATTTGGTAATCAAAAACAAATCAAAAAATTTTAAGTTTTACCGAAAAATCAGAAATTGAAAAAGTTGAAATATCAGATATATTAAATTAAATAGAAATCGAAATTAAAAGAAATCGAAAAATTTTGATATTGAAAAATCAGAAAAAAAATCATAAAATAGAAAATTTTCAAAGAAGATATTAAATCGAAAATTAAAATACAGAAATTCAATCTACATAAATTTAAAAATGAAATTGAACAATTAAAGAATCCAAAAAAGAAAAATAAAAAAATCTATAGTTTTGAAAAATTAAATAATCGGTTAGTTAAAACAAAAGAAGGATTGTCAAGTTCTGAAAAATCAAAAATTCAAAAATTCCAAAAATGGAGGTAAAAAGCCAGAATTAAAAAATTAAAAATAAAAGACAAAAAATCAAAAAATTAACCAACCAAATCACAGAAATACTAAATCTAAAAGTAATAAATTAAAAAAAGAAAAATTTGAAGCCAAATATGTAATTGCAACAATAAAATATCGAAAATTCTGATTTTTTTGTTTTTGGACAAAAGAAATATGAAATCCGTTCAGGAGGAACTTTTAAATTAGAAAAAAAATACAAAACATCAAAAATCGAAAATCGAAAATGAAAAAACAATCGTAAAATCTTGAAATTAAAAAATCACAAAATGAAAATCAAATTGAAACATTTTCAAAAAATTTATTATATCTTAAAGTCAAAACAAAAATTTACAAAATCCAAAAACGAAAAACCAAAAAATTAAAAATTAAGAAACAAAATAAAAATTAGACAACATCAAATCAAAATATTAAATATAAAAATAAAAAAATTAAGAAATCAAAATAAAAACTGAATAATTCAAAAATCAAAAAATTACTAAAACAAAAAACCGAAATACTAAAAAATCAAAAAAATTTAAATCAAATCAAAAATTCAAAAATTTTATAAATTTAAAAAAAAATCTCAAAATCAACAAAAGATCAAAAAATTAAACTAAAAAAAATCTTATCAAAGATCATAGTAAAATAAAAAAATCAAAATCACAAAACAACAAAAAAAAAATTAAAATAAATTAATAATCAAAATATTAAAAAAACACAGACTATTGGTTAAAAAAGTAGAAATTGAAAAAATCAAAATATAAGAGAATTGATAAATTACATGATTGGAAATTAGTGGAATCGAAAAAATCAAATTATCAAAAAATTAAAAAAAAAGAAAAAACAAAATGCAGATATTCAATTCCAAAATCTAGACATTTAACAATTTGAGAATAAAAAAAATCATTTATAATTGTTTTTTAGTATATTAAAAAATCGATAAATAAAAAAAATACTATTGTAAGATTATGAAAAATTATGAAATCGAAAATACAAAAAATTAAGAAAAAAAAATTAATGATTGGGAAAAAAAATCTTTAAATGAATAATCAAAACATAGAGATACAAAATCGAAAATTATAAAAACAAAAAAAAAGAAAATTAAAAATATATATAATTAAAAAAAAAATCAACGAAAGATCCAAAGATAGATATGGAAAATCAAATTAAAAAAACTCAAAAATCAAATTTCTTCTAAATAAAAAAAAATAGCAAAACAAAATAAAAAACAAAAAAAAAAAATCGTAAAATCTTGAGTTTGAAAAATCGATATTTGAAAAATCAAAACATAGAAACATTAAAAAAAATTATGAATTTATTATATCTTTCAATAAAATTTTTTTTTCAAAATCCAAATTTTAAAAAATTGATATTACGGAAATAGAAAAATTTAAAGAAACAAAACATAAAAAAATCAATAATTTCAAAATAACAAAATCAAAGTTTAAAAATTGGAAAATCAAAATCTCTCAAAATCAAAGTACCAAAACATTAAAAAAAATTACAAATCAAATATCAAAATTCAAAAAACTAAAAAACAAAATCAAAAAATTGAATATTCGAAACACAGAAATAGAAAATAATAAAGAAAGAGAAATGGGAAAAACGGACTACTTAAAATTCGAAAAAAAACAAATCAAGAAATTTAAAAATTTTATCAAAAATTTCAAAAATTCAGACATCCAAAAATAATCATATCAATGATTGAAAAAATTCAAAAAAAAAAAACAAAACATCAAAAAATTGTAAAATTCAAAAAGTCGTTAAACCTGGAAATCAAATGTATGTGTATGTATGTAGTTATCCACCTTGGGTTTGCGGCAGCGCCGCGGTTATGGCCAAGAAAATAACCCACGCGTCTATCTTGTTTACCACGCAATACAGCTATAGCCGCCCAATGAGACTTTCAAGGGAGTAGAATCGTAAGCAGAGGCACTTACGGTATCCAGGATAAAAGGGGAAAAAGTCTCGAGAAGCTATAACCATGTTGTTGACTAACCAAGATAGCATGCAAATTATAATCCCGCCGCCAAGGCTTCCGAAAAAAGAGTGCGTCCTTATTTTACAAAAAGTAATCAAATAGTTTAATTCCCTCAACCATGCCAAATTCCCTTGACATAGATTGAGGAACGTTCATTATTCGAAACGGGAGACAAGCACATACTGTAACCCGCTCCTTTTGCAAAACGAGGATACGTTAAACCTGGAAATCAAATATCCACAATTGATAAATAAAAAAAATACACACACTCATTATATTTAGAAAACGAAAAATAAAATTGCAATAATACAAAATCATTAATCTAAAATCAAAATATTTAAAATCAGAGTATTTTAATTAAAATAAAAAAAAAAAAATAATTCAAAAATTTACAAAAAAAATTTATCATCACAAAATCGAAAAAGCCAGAAATCAAAAAATCAAAAAGTCAAAAAACCAAAAATCAAAAAAAAAGGTCATTGAAAAAAAAACCAAATAATTAAACATAAAAAAATTAAAAACCGTAATATTGTGAAATCACAAAATCGTTAAATAAAAAAAAAAGAAAACGAAAAATGTTCAAATAATATTCAACTTATCAAAAAATTCAAAAAAATATCTTGAAATTAAAAATTTTTACTTGAAAACCAGTGTCCAAAATAGGAAATAAAAAAATGGAAAGATTTTAAAGTTTGACAAGTCTGGTGAGCCCGAAGTTCGGATTTTTCGATTTAAAAAAAAAATGTATAGTTTGAATTTTTAGTGAGTTTAAAGAATGTGGATAATTTGTAGGATTTTCAGAGTTAGTTGATTATGGTAAATTTTGAGATTTTGTGGGAATTGGGATAGTTTGGAGAACTTGCAAAGTTTTTTAGAGTTCTCAGAGTAATCTTGTATAAGTTCTTTAAGTTACATTCGTTTAAATAGTTTGATAGTTCTAAATTTTGATAGTTTGAAATGCTTTGGAATTATGAAAATTTTGGAAGTTTGGAAGTTTAACAGAGTTTGAAGACTTTGGATTCAGAGAATTTGGATATTTTGGAAAGAATGTAGAGTTTGGAAAATCTAGAAATTTTGGAGAGTTATAAAATTTGAAAGTGTCTTGAGAGTTTTTAGAGTTTTCAAAGTTCAAAAAATTAGGAGAATTTTCATATTTTGAAACTCAATTTTTCAAAATATGAAAATTCTCCTAATTTTGAGTTTGAAAATTATTGAGAAAAAGAAAGTTATGTTTGGAGAATTTTAAGCTTTTGAAAGTTTTGAAAGTTGAAGAATTTGGGAAATTCGATAGTTTTGAGAGTTTTCAGAGTTTGGAGTTTTCAAAGAATTTTGAGAATTTTCATAAATTTGGAAACTTATGAAAGTATTGAGAGTTTGGAGGGTTTGGACAGTTTTAAGATTTAGAAGTGTTTTGAGAGTTGTAAGAGTCTAAAGTCTTAAGAGATTTTGGAAAGTTAGGAGAGTTATGAGAGTGTTAAAAGTTTTAACAATTTGTGATATTTAGAAAGTTTATAAGAGAAACTACCAACATAATTTTTACTTAGCTTGTTATTCAAAATGAAGTCACGGTTTAAATTTTCCCACGCCTTTAATTAAAAGTCAAATTGCTTGTCGGACATGACATTTTCTTCAAGTTAATTTTTCACGGTTTGTCCAATTTAAGTGATCGTGGGCATTGAAATATTTTTCTCTTGATTTCATTCACCTCGGATGAAGATTCGTTCCTTTTTATGCTCATCCCGAGCGATGATTTTGCATATTTCTGGTCATTTCACTCAGTTATGAGCGAGTAAAGCAAAAGTGACGCATAAGCCAATTCGGCGAAAAACTTGAGACACTTTCAACCCTCTCAAAACTGATCTAAAAGCCCATTCGTGACCAGGACTATGATTGACTGACTGACTGACTGGCTGACTGAATATCTGACTGACGGGCGAAGCAAAAAGGGAAAAAAATAAAATGGAACGATAATATTAGAGTTGACAAAAGAGGGGAGGATCAATCTAATCGATGGATGACCTTTCTCCGTTTCGAAGTTGGAGTCCCCCGGCGTCCTTTTTTCTCCGTCGTCGTTGATTGGCGGTACTTTTTTCTTCAGACCGGCCGCCAAAAGCCTCCACATCTCCCCTTCCCCGCTTAAATAGTTCTGCTCCACCCCTACTTTAGTTAGTTGGATCGGGAAAAGTAAAAACACGATTGAAAGTCGTTATGCATCAAGCAAAAAATGCGATTCATTCAGCCGTATAGTTATGATATTTATTATAATCAGTTTTGGCAGGCGGCAGCGAGCAGCTGGACAGGAAATGAGAGTTGTTATTTGAACTTTTAAGTTTTTTTTGCCCTCCCTCGTCCTCATGCTTTAGGTGATCGATTGAGTGATTTGTTGTCGGCTTTGATGTTATTAGTATTGACTTTGATGTTGTTGTTTTCTCTTGTTTTATCTGTTTTGTTTCATCGTTTTTATACCTCTTTCTGATCTACTTTCAGGTTAGTACGAAAACATGCATGTTCAAAACACTTGTTAATTAGCATGGCTGGATCAAAAGAGGATTTGCCGACTCGAGTTCGACTTCGAAGAAACCTGAAACGTCAAGAAAGTAAGTAAGTAATTTTGCATAAACGGATGTAGGTGTTTTAAGAAAAAAAAAGTTTCAAACCGGTTTTTGGTCAGTCTTTAACAGGTGACCCCCAATCTAAAACTTCATTCAAAACTTAAGGGCACACCTGGTTTTTATGCTAATTTTTTAATGTTAGATTAAATAAAAAAAAAAACGTGTGTACTGACACTTTTTTGCTTTCTTCGAAGCATTTATCCTCCAAAAACGAATGCTGGGAACGATCATTTCAACAACTTTCGGAAGGATAATCAATCATCAGGGTACACACCTTTTCAGAGCTTCGCGAAACGCCAAAACTTCCATGGCATGACCAAAATTTTGTTTCCCCCTATTAACAACACAAACATCTGTCCCGGTCCCAGTTTGGTTCAATTTTGCCACCGAATTTGTTTCGCAAAACTAAAACCTAAGCCCGCCCATTGTGAGAAGTCAGGAATAAAAACATTTAAAAAGTATCAAAAAGAGCTTCTGTTCACATGAAAAAAAAGCAAACGACGCTCAAGCGTTTGTTATTTTTTCCATATTCAAATTTTGACTCTTCAACTTTTGTGTCGTAAACAAATCCACGAATGATGAATTGGGAAGCAGCAGGACTTTGTTGTGTGTGGGATTTGTTTTGTTTTCTCGTGAAACCTCACGGTTTCAATTTGGGGTTTCGCTCTGACCTCCTCTGCTCAGAGGAGTTTGATTTACGACGAGTAAAAGTGATTTATTCGGAAGCGTCATGCGAATTTCCTTCGAAGCTTAGCTTGAGCAGCTTGAGCTCAAATCATCATTTGTGAACATCAGTCATCAACATTGTTGGTGGATTGTTTGATTCATTTTCAACTAACTACAAATCACGTATGAAACTCGATCAACTCGTCTAACCATGTTACCGAAGTAAGACCAATTTTTTACGGTCGCCATGGAATGAGAATATTCACAGCAAACTAGTGCTTTCTATTCCGCAATAGATAACCAACTTTCATTGGTTTTAATATAAATTAATCGTTCCATCCCTTTATATTCCAAATGCAAGCTTAAACCTAGGCTTTAGAATAATCTTCACACAATTATTTCTGATTGCATTTTGAAATTACAAATGCCCGATAAGATTTTTTTTAAATAGTTTTTTAAAACCTCATATGTTTATTTCCTTTCAATCAGACTTCCAATCAAATAACATATTAAATCTTCGTTTGAACTGCTAATTATAAGACATCATACACTTTTTAGCTTCCAATTATGGATTCAGTTACAGTTCTTTACAAACTTAAAGTCAGTTTTAGATTTCTGAGCATGATTATCTTCCGGCATCACGTTCAAAACTTAAAACTTGTTTAGGTTCCAAATTTAGTCATGATATTTCAATAATCCAGACTCAATTCTTTCCAGTAGACTTGAATTTTGATTCACGTGAACTAATGTAACCCATTGTAGTCATCTCCAGTCTAAACTTCATAATAAATTTCGGGGTTCAAATTTGAAAGCCCTCCTGCTTTTTTTTAAAACAAACACCAACACCTAACACCTAACACCACGATGAAATTGCTACACTTGAAACTGTTCTAACTTTTTAACCGTTGGGTAGAATGTAATGAAAATTTGGGTGGATTTAGTTCATAGTGCATTGTTTACAGTTTTAAAGTCCTGTGATCAAAACTCGCGGAAATGGAGTCGAATGAACAGCTCGTGCGAGAAAAAAATTTGCGCATTAATCACGAGAACAAGGATCTCTCGCCAGTCTTCACGGAGCAACCCATGGCGATGTGTATAAAAGTTTTAAACACACCTATACCACACCCATGTAACTTATCGAAAATCCTTTCTATACGCTCAGTGCTGCTCCCTTCTGAGTGGGGGTATCATAACAGGCGGCGAAAATAGCTTGTACACCCTCTTTACTACCTAATAGTTCGAGTCTTTGATAACGTAAACTTCAAAAAAGGTTAAAAAAAATCAAAGTAGCCGTTGTTTGAATTCGTTTTGGTAGCATAAATTTCAAGAAGTCATTCAACCAAAATGGGTCGCAAAAACTGTGCAGTTGTTGTATGTTTTGCTTCCAAATCCGGAATAGCAAAGAAAACATTCTTTCGTGCATCTGGTAAAGGCAGATAAGTGTTCTATTATCAAAATTGATAAGATTCGGTTACATTGAATGATCTCGAACATTTCAGATCATTTGAGTGCTGGAAAAAGTTTAGCGGCAATCCAGACATGAAGCCTCACCACTTAATCTGCGAGAATCATTTCTCAGAGGATGATTTTTTTAATAGATCCAACCATTCCCAAGGGTAGGTAGTTTTTTTGTACGAAGAAACAACCGGACAATCATTTTATGATTTTTAGCCTTATTCAAAATGCGAAACCAACACTTAATGGCCCGAAGATTTTTGAAAACGTATTCGAAACCAAAGATTTTCCACCATTTTTACAGGATGCTAGTGATATTCCTCGCGAAGTCGAAAGCTACCATGGTAAGATATTTTCGAAAATTTTAACGTTTTGAATGTATCCTTATTTCCTTGAAAACCACTTACTTGGAACGATACACAGTTTGTACCTGAATGGTTTTCCCTGATATCAATGTTTTTTACAAAGTTTGAAGTTTGAATTTTGAGAGCCCCAGAAGGCCCACTAAGGTAAATTATTAATGTTCTGTTTAAAGCAACGCAAAAACAAATTTAGGCTTTCTAATTGCTACTAGAATAACAGGAAAAACTTTAATCAACGGGTAGGAGGGAGTTAAGGGACAACATTTCTTTTTTAATTTATTACTCTTTTTTGTTAATTCAATGCAGACTGCTCCTTAAAAAAAGAACTAAAATTGGATGTATATTTATAAGTATATTTAAGTATTGTTTATTTATTAGGTTAATTAGTTTTAACATTATTTGAATAAATAATTTGTAAATTTTGACAAAAATTAAAAAATGTTTGTTTTGTTTGATTCTGCATATTAAATACTTTTCACCTTCTACAAACCACGATAGTTTCGATAAAGTTTAATGATAGTTTTTAATCCATACAATCTTATTTCAATTTAATTGATTAACAGATTTTCAATTAACTCAACGAAATAATCAAAAATATTCTTCAGCTTGTAAAGCATGTAGATGTCGCTATTGTACTGACTGCCAACCATAATAACTTTGAATGCGATTTGTTTTCCCAAGACACACTTTGGTATCCTTAGTAACATGGGTGAGTTTTGTTGCCCCAACTCTTTAGATGGCGTTGCGAACATCGAATATCCATATAGAAGAATATATGTTCGCGGCAAAGCCCACTTCTTTATCTTGAAGTGACGGTATCTTTGCCTATACCCTACTGGTAAAGTGCGTGTTGAACATGCTTTGATGTGAACATACTCGAACTCAAGCGCAGAGTTCAAGTTTAAACTTGGGTGCGCTTTCATGTTTGAAATGTTTTAAAATCAATCACAGCAGTCAGCTACGGTAGTTTTTTACTTTTATTTCGGTTTCTGTTACTTACTATACTGCTTCTGATTTTCGGGGCAACAAATCTAAACGGAAGTGATGACCTTAAGCTGGAGAATTTAGAGGTAAGTTATGATCAGTGTTTGTGGTGTATTAAGTCTAATGCCATTTCAATTTTCCTTTGTAGGATTTTTGTTTGTGGCCGGTTTATAGTTGAAAGATTAACGACAGTACATGCTATTCCTGAACCTTCTTGCACTCATGTCAAATCAGCCGCTGCACTGAGTCCTGAAGACTGGATGAACGGTAATTTGTTAGGTCAAATAAATTAATTGAACTGTTCAACTAACAGAAACCTCTTTCAGCCGTAAGCTATTCCATTTTCGTTCTACAAATTAGTGACCAATCAGCTAAGTACCCATCCTCAAATGTCCAGCGGCCCTAAGAAGTTTATGATGGATATTCTGGCATGAGGAGCGATCGTGTAGACATTCTTGCAAAGCAATGATCCAGAACGCAGGACGTCTGGATTCACAAGTCTGGATCTGCAAGCAGATGCCTAACCTACTAACACCGACTGGTTCTGTCGCATCGGGCCGACGAGTATCGCTTCGTTTATAAATTTTTGCTACGGATTTTTTTAAAAAGAATTCCCGGTTGGAAATCATTTTTCAAAGTACCTTTATCTGAGTATAATAAAATGAATAAATAAAATAAAGCCGAAAACTTTTATTTTTCATTAGCAATTTATTCACACTTCGAAATGCAAGGAACGAGTACTTGATTTGAATACACTTTTATAACATCTGGATTAAATTTTGTCCAATTAGGATTTAAAGATTCAATAACATAAAAACGTACCAGATAAAAAAAAATAAATTGAAAGACAGTGGCATCATTTGTCATAGATCGATTCGGAACTTCAACGACTTGTGGCATGATAAATTGTTAGGTCAACTTTTGTCGATGTTTGTCCCGCTATTGCGTCACTGTCCATTTCTGTATTTTGGGCCGCTGACCGCTAAAGCCGAATTTAACCAGAATAGACATTCTGATGCAGGAAGTTCCTTTCGGAGGACCGATTATTGTTTAAACATTTCCGTGTTCCACTTTTGAGATCAATGCAATTGCTGTGGACAACTGCGAATGTATAAACACTCCGAAAGTTAACACGCCGGGGCTCGGAGAGGGAACTGGAATATCTAATAATCTTTATCGGTTTTGTGTACGAGTTAAAATTTATAAACAAATACCTACCTATGTTATGTTCGAACTTGGGTGCAAAACTTCGGTGCGAACACTCAGGTACAAAATAAACGCTTGGGTTGCTGTTTTAAATAAACCTATGTTTAGGATGTCATGCAAGTTAAAGATGAACTTGCACCTAGAATTTTGCACCCAAGTTGAACTTGGTACAAGTTTTCGTGAAGACTGTCTCTCGCATTATTCCATCGCTAAAACGTTGGTAATCGTGAATTCCACGGTGTCGCGAGTGATTAAGTGGTTCAAGGAACGATTGATCACCGATCGGAAGCCCAGAAGTGAAGGAAAAAGTATTCTGTACAACACCAAAAGCCACAACCGCGTAGTTGCGCGGAGGCCAAAACTAAGGCTGGGCTTCGAACGTTCAATGTACAAAAGGCCTCTTATCGCGACGAGAAGCAGAACAAATCCGCCAAAACCCGCGTCAGGAAGTTGTACTTCAACATGCTGACGAAAGTTGAATGCTGCATCATGGACGACGAAACATATGTGAAGGCCGACTTCAAACAGATCCCCGGCAACCTGTTTTTCACGGCTAAGGATAAGTTCAGCGTTCCGGAGCATGTCCGCACTCAGAAGATGTCCAAATTTGCGAAGAAATTCCTGGTTCGGCAAACCATCTCTCGTGCGGGAATCGGGGAGCACCTTTCGTGACCCAGGACACGAAGAACGGACAGGTGTACTGTACATGAAAGAGTGCCTCCAGAAGCGGCTGCTTCCTCTCCTGAATTCCCACAACGTCCTAACAATCTTCTAGGCGGATTTGGCCTCATGCCACTACTCCAAGGATGTGCTGAAGTGGTATGCGGACAATAAGGTCAATTTCGTGCCGAAAATGTTCAACCCACCTAACACTCCGGAGCTCCGCCCCATCGAGATGTACAGGGCGATTATGACATGCAAAAATCTGTTGATTCACAGGTTGTGCAGAATCTTATGGCCGGGGTAAGGCCAAGGAGTGGGCATTTGAGTATGGACTGTAAAAAAAATACAAGTAAAATGGTAAAATGAAGTTTAATAGTCATTTTTTAATCCCTGAAAATTTGATGGCAATCGGATGAAAACTCGAGTTTTGAGAATCAATTTTGTGTATGGCAATTTCATCATGGACACCATTTACTGCCGAGTTTTTAATGATTTTTCAACGTTGAACTATACGAAAAACCGTCCACACTTATTCCGGTGTACATTATGTCCATAATTAGGAACACATTGAAAATAGTGTTCCCACAGGTGTTCCTTATTGTGGACATAAGCTTTTTTCAGTTTTTACACGAAAAAAAACATGGTTCTAACATACTAATGACTAAAATCATAATAGAAAACAATCCGACGAAAAATTTCAAAAAAATCGGTCAGCTGTAATCTTCCATTTCTAAAATTGTGATAAGTGAAAAATGACGTCACAAACAGTCAAAACCAAACGGATTATTAACATAAGGCACACATGCCGTCTTAGGAACACCCATCCTACCTAATAATTTTCAAAACAAATTCCTCAACTATACAGTTTTTCTACGAATGAAAAGTATTGAAAATCATAGAACAAAACTGCTTTAAATTTTTAGCATAGCATAGCATAGAAAAGGGTGACTACACACATCTTGCATTGGCTGATACACATGGTATACAACTAATAATGAAAGAAAGCAGAAGATGCCAAAATGAGAATCTGGCTTCAATTCTCATTTCAAATGTTGATTTTGAAGATTGGTGTGGTACCATAATGCACACCGCGACAAGTCAATGTAATCATGGTAGGGAAAATCTGAAATAGTAAAATAACTCTTTAGGTGCAGAGAACTCATACGACCCATAAAGCTGTTTCAGATAGGAATGGGAAGGATGCAATTGAGGGAATCCTACATGGCAAATAGGATTGATGAATGATATATTGAATGAAACATGAAACAATCTCACCAAAGTTCCTCGTCAAGAGTGTTGAATCTTCTAACATTTTCCAATCGAAGCACTCCAATTTCCCCCCTTAGCTCTGGGGACAAAATATTCATAAGGCAATTTGTATAAGCTTGTTGTAAAATTAGTTTGGCTGTTTGAGTTTTTTCACAACAACTCCACAGGATAAGGTCACTTCTCTATCACTTGCACTAAGACAACATAATCTTTCTATCCCAAATCCCAGAACCATAAAATTGACCACTTTTTGTAACAGAAGGATACGGCACTCCGAGCGTAATTTTACAGTTAAACTTAGCATTAAACTCGTGGGTTTCAACAAGACCAAATTTATACATCAATAACTTGTTTTTTTTTAAACAATCACTTCAGGCCCATTGGATGAAAAACGAAATCCAAGTACCGACACGAACAACAACACTGCAAACAAGCAAGGTGCTTTCGACTCTATGAGGCAAATAAACCTTTCCGAAAGACTATGTCCTTAAACTTGGAGCACTTATCTCGGTGGCCATCCCTGCTGTGAGCTTCCGGTCACACATTGGTACCACTAAATTTCAATTTATTTATGTAGATTCACTGGATTTAAAAACGAAAATTATTGTAATTATTATAAGAGCGAAAAAAACGCGTGCGGTGTCGATCAGGCATCGCCTACTTCCACAAAACTGTTTTAAATTTTTAGGCGAAAAAGTTGTATTTCAGAGCGTAATTTTTCCTAAAAAATATCATGAAAAAGGGAATCGAAGAACAAGTAATCTCTCTCCTACAGTTTTACTTGAACTACTCTCCAAACTATCATGGAATACTATCCAACCCAAATTTTGAAAAATCTAACGCAACAAAAATGGTTGAAATCGATCCTGCTTTGACTAAATGACATGCATTTCAAATTGAGTGATCCGGTCGAACATTTCGACGCCTCATTAACAGTGATGAATGGTAGCCCATTTTATGAAGCTCAATCACTTTTTTATCTTAGCTCTAATCAAAATACGGTCTGGAGATTAAATATTTGTCATAATTTGAGCTTTAAGAAAAACCGTATTTAAAAAAAAGAATCGGCCGAAGGGGACCACCATTATTGATGAAAAACTGATTTTACATGTTCCTCCTGAACAAAATGTCTCGAAATCCCATACAAACTTCAAGTTCGTTGAGCAACCCCTTCCCGTGGCCTCGGGAGAGCAAAGGATTGGTCTAGCGATGTTCATCCAATTTCCACTTCCACATTCGGTCCTCCTGACGTTCAACCGACCGAATGCTTGTTGGTCCAGCTCGGAGGCGCTGCAGTCAGAGATTGAAATTGAAATGCTGTTGCTCATGCGGTTGAGCATCAAAGCTCTTGAAGAAAAAAAAAAATTCGCACATCAATAAATAAAGCGGGCCATAGACTACACAAATAGCCTGTACAAATTCGATGATTACACGACGATTGTTTGATTCTATGCTCGCCCACACACGGTACAAACATATTTCACGCGAACACAAACGGTTGTTGGCGAAAACAGCAACAGCAACAAAAAAATCATCACCACCCCTGCTGGGAGGATGGTTTGTACAAAATATTTCGATCCCGACCTATTTTACTCCAACCGTGTGGACAAGCATACAAGCAGTAACGTGTGCGATGCTAATAGTGTTCATAGCGACAAAATGTAATCGAATTTCAGCGCATTTGTACAAATGTTATGTAGTCTTTGACCCGCCTAAGGGAGAAGGTGTTGCATTTTGCTTAGAGTATGTTACGAAGGACTGAGATAAAGGGAGAAGACACGGCAAAGAACATACAATTTGTGC